>NC_051321.1:3537947-3737947 GCF_015220235.1 Choloepus didactylus | reverse complement strand
CCCGATTTCCGTTATTGTAGGGATAGCTTTGGTGAGGCTGGGAGAAGCTTGTCATCTCCTGTATACCTGGGCTTGTCACCTCCTGCTACCTGGGCTTGTCGTCTCCCGCGTACCTGGGCTTGTCACCTCCCGCGTACCTGGGCTTGTCACCTCCTGCTACCTGGGCTTGTCATCTGCTGTGTACATGGGCTTGTCGTCTCCTGCTACCTGGGCTTGTCATCTCCCGCGTACCTGGGCTTGTCATCTCCCGCGTACCTGGGCTTGTCACCTCCCGCGTACCTGGGCTTGTCACCTCCTGCTACCTGGGCTTGTCATCTGCTGTGTACATGGGCTTGTCATCTCCTGTATACCTGGGCTTATTACCTCCTGCTACCTGGGCTTGTCATCTCCCACGTACCTGGGCTTGTCACCTCCCGCGTACCTGGGCTTGTCACCTCCTGCTACCTGGGCTTGTCATCTGCTGTGTACATGGGCTTGTCACCTCCCACATACCTGGGCTTGTCATCTCCTGGGTACATGGGCTTGTCACCTCCCACATACCTGGGCTTATCACCTCCTGTGTACCTGGGCATGGGGCAGTGGTGGTTCTTAAGGCTCCTGGGGCAGATGTGTGGCTCCCACGCCATCTGCTCCTGCTGCTTTCCTTCTGTGTTTCATGGGAACAGCTGCAGCTCGTCCTGGGCCCCAGTGTCATTGCAGGACCCCCTCTCTGCAGGATCGGCTGGGGGGCCACAGCTCACGTTCAGGAGTGCCTTGTCCCTTGCTTCCGCACTGCTGTCCTGCCCTGTCCGGCTCCCTCTCCGCTGCCTGCTTGGCTCGGCTCACGCTCTGCTTGGCTCCCGCCCTGCAGCTCGGCTCAGGGCAGGCTGCACTGGCAACCCTCAAAACCACACCAAGGGGCACCGCCTTGAGGTCGCCGCCCACGGGAGCCCAATCTGAGGGCTCAGCCTCCCCGGAGGCTTGTTTCCCTGGCACCTGCACCGCAGGCACTCGGAGACAGTATTTTTATGCATTAATTAGTAATGGGGTGGTCCCAGGTGACCAATAAGTTACAGAAAGAACTAGTATGAGTGGATTTTTTTAAAGGTCATTTGACTCTTGGAAAACCTGTTTTAAGAAAAAATGTGGTATAGAAATGTTCAATGGCAAAGTAAAATGTGAAGTATTAAATGGTTTTTCCTATCATGAACAAATTGCCCTTTTTGTTACCATTTCCATACTCTTTCGCTGTGTTTAGCTGGATATATTTGTCTACCTAATACTCTGCAAACTGAAAGGCATCGTTTCCCAACGTGCAAACACTAAGAGTTATATGGTAATAATTACAGCCAATGAGGAGAAAGAGCATTATCTATAGAATTCACATAGGCCGTTTAGAGTTAACTATGATTCCAGCTCTGTTTGATTTTGTTTTCTCAGATGTTTTTCACTTAGAATATGGTTTGCTTAAAGACAAAACTCCCAATCAAAAGAAAAAATTGCACCGTTGAGTGTGAATTTCACAATTGAGATCTGAGTGCTAGTGAAAAAGAAAGAAGCAAGATATCTTAATCTAATTTATATATGGCACTGACCCCAACATGGACTGAATTTCTGTTATCAGCTCAACCCAAAACTCCTGTAGGTGTTCTCGAGGGGACCTTGAAATGCAGCTGAGGCCAGGCCTCTGGACCCCACAGTCCCCCATTAATCTGAGGGTTTGGCATTGATGATAAAAGCCTGGGGGCGGCTGCCGAGGATGTACTGTCAGTTCTTGGGGTCTGTGGGCATGGTTGACGAGGATGACTGGGGTCCCGGAAGCAGCCCAGGGTCCACCCTCAACCGCGAAGGCCTGGGATGGGGCACAGGCTGGGGCAGGGGCCTCGGGTGGCTTCTTGGTTAAGGAGGTTTTCCCCACACAAAAAAATGTATCTAGGGACCTCACCAGCCATTCGGTTGTCAAGCTCAAATAGTGTAGAGGTGATGACAAAATTTGGCCCTAAGCCAATGCCCCAGCCCCTACGCAGCCTTCGGCGGGCGAACAGCTTAGTTTCACCCCTGGGGCTGCTTGTGCCCCGTGTGTCCGGGTGCACGGATCCAGCCGTGTCTCCGGGTGTTGGCACGGACGGCTCCTGTGTGTGGGGAGAAGTGGTTTTGGCAGCAGGAGTCAATAGTTATTTTCCATAAGCCTTGGCCAGCCAGTGGTTATTGGGCAAAAAGTTAGCAACATGTTTCTTCCACAAATTATGATTTTAAAAATTGTGCCAGGTCTGATCTTTCTACCCCCCAAACCTAACAAATCTGGAGGGCCTCATCCTAGGAGCTAATGGCAGAGATCGAGGTGAAAGTCTCTCCCTTAAGGTTTTAAATTTCTAGGTCTCTGTTACTTCCTTTTGGCCAGTGGTAGTGAGAGCTTTACGTTTGTATTCGTGACTTACTTATTTGTGTCTGCTTGAAGTGACTGACACAAACAAGGAACGAGCTTGTAAAACACTTTGTAATCCTTTGAAAAGGAGGAAAAATATAAATGTAAATCATTTTTACCCGTGAAAGCAGGGAGGGAGCCGTTCCTCGGTGTCGCTGCAGGTTGTCACTGCATGAGCCTGAGGGAATTTCCCGTTGGAAGGATTGGGGTTTTCCCTCCATGCTCATGTTCACGTCTTGCAGAAGCACGCTGTAAACACACGAGTGCCTGCATTTTCTGGGGGAGACTGTGCCACGTCAGTACGGCCTGGGTATTGATTTTGCATTGGCAAAGTGTGGACAAGTCGTAACGTGTGTTTAGATAAAGCAGCAGCGACCCCAGACAGCCACGCTGGTACCAGTGCAAGTTCCACCCGCCCCTGTGCTGCGTTCCGATCTCCAAAAGGTCAGTTAGCTGTCCTCTTTCTGGAGTTCTCCGGAACTCTCAGGCCCAATTTGGAGTTGAACCTTAAGGTTCCATAGGAACACGACTATTAAATGCCCCCCTAACTAGCCCCAAAGAACCTCTCAACGCAGAACACAACAGAAGTGGTGACGCTTCGCTTTCCCAGGGGTCTGAAGCCAGCAGACGCTCCTGGAGCTGGGTGAGGTTGGTGAGTTGGATTAGGGGCTTGTCGCCACTTACAGAGTTGAAGAGCACTGTCAAGGGTGCCCTGCAGCACAGAGTGCATCTCATCGGGGCACAGGCACCTCGTCCTGGTGGCGGGGGTGTGTGGCCGTCCTGAGTGGGCACAGGAGAGTGGCCTGGAGCTTCTCTTTCTTTGCTGGCAAATCGTCAGCATTTCTTGCTCCCTGGATGGATGCATTCCATTGAAATTGAGTAATACACATGTGTGGCAAGTTATTTATTGGCAAAGGACTTTCTGTGAAACATGCCAAAGCCCATCGGCTCTGTTAGGGTCATTTAACATATACTTAGAGGACCGACTGTGTTCTCAGGAACGGGGGTCCATGGAGATGGCCCTGGGCCCTGCCCTGGGGGCACTGGCGCCCTTGCTTGGGCTGGAGGAGGGACAGACGGGTGTCCCTTCTCTTGGGTGTCAGAGGCCTGCCTGAGGGAGTGGGCTCTGACTGGGTGCCTGCAGTGACCCATGGCAGCCAGCACTGGGTTCGTGAATTATTCGTTCTCATGGAGATGCCTGCAAATCAGTGGACTCTCCTCTGCCCTGGCCAGCCTTCCCTAAGTGGCACCTGGGAACTATTTTCTTTGGTTTAGAAAATTCTTGTAAATGTATATTTAATGTGTTCGAATTGGTAGTCCCCTCCCCCACCTTCCTCTAAAGATCACCAAGTCCCTGGGGGTCTTTCAAAACCTAAAGGTAACCTCCCTGGTCCTATTATACCGTTCTGTTTTTTATTGTGAATTTTTGTTAAGAGTTGGTTGTTGGGTTCCCTCACCCCTACCCCCACAAATCCAGGCTAAGGAGCCTGGGAGACTTCGGCTGTCACCGTGGCCGAGGGGGCAGTGCCACATTGACGGCCCAGGGAGTCTGCAAAGGGGCGTCCCACCGTTAGACCGGCTCTGCTCAGTTGTCGACCAGCGTGAAGGGAGCCCGTCCTTGCCTTGCCCCTTAAAGTAAAGCCGGAGATTTGCTCATTTGTTTCATAAAATATGCATTGGGCACGACGCCCCAGTGCAGGACAGCAAGTGCCCCCTTGGAGCTCGCGTGGGTGCAGCATTCCAGCCTGCCAGTGTTTCTTAGAGGCCTCTTTTATTCTAATGCAGAAGGATTTGTAACCCCTGCGTTTAAAAGCCTTGCTTGGGAAGCCCATGTTATTTCTATTAACATCAATGAATTTTTCGCATATCCAAATATCTAATATCATGCTTGGAGAATCGAAGCCCAGCCCGCCTTAAAGCAAGGCTCTCACTCTCTACGCTGGAGTTTTGCAATGTCCTGGAAGAAATTATCTTTCAAGAAAGTCAGTTTAGCTGATTGAAATGAAATTAATTCCACATTTCCGTGTCATAATTTATTAACCTGAGTGGCTTGCTGCCTCCCAGCCTCTGTCTGCAAACATCCGAGGTCTACTTGCCCCTTCTCTCCACGCGCCTAAGTGCTTCCCCTCCTTGGCTTAGCCCCTGACCCTGGGCTGGGACACCTCCCCTCCCCCCCCCACCAGACCACTGAGAGCTGTGGCTTTGGATGGCCCCTCGGTATTCCCACATGGAGGTAAAATCCTCTGCCTAAATTTTAGCTCCCTCTGGGCCTGGGCTCCATATAACATTTTCTTACTACATTTGTTTTGGATTTTGTGGTTGTAACAACATCAACAAAAACTCCTTGGCTTTGATGATTTTATGTTCTTGCTTCAGAAAATACTCGGGTACAGTGGACTCGAGGCCTGGCTTATTTTCCGAGTGCATTTGCTTGGAAATAGAACAGATCTTGCCCTAGATCGGCCACATTACAGACTTGGATTCTTGGCTGAACTCTCAGGAGAGCCTGAACGATCACATTTGTTCATGAGAAAAGAACTAAAAGTCACACATCCTGCATATTAGTTCCACGGCTACCAGCATTATTTATTTAAGGACAAATGAGTGTATGAAATTCTGAAGAGCAGGTTAGCCTGAAAAGATTCCATCAGTAGCTCCCAGAAAAGCTTTTTTGAAACAATATTAAACTACACAGAAAGGTGTCCTAATGTTAATAGACTGATAGAAAACAGAAGTAAACATCAAAAGTCTAAACTTGAACTAGTCCTACTTAAAGATAGTGTTTTAAACAGAGCAATGGAAAATATGCAATGCCAAGACCATCATCTAACCTTCGGATGGTGCCAAATCAGAGGGGCAGGAGGGGTCATCTTGGTGCCCCCTGCCCACGAGCCCTGACCAGAAGATAATACAGTTTCTCTCTCTTCGCCCATAGAGCAAAGGCTTTTCCCAGCCTTTGGTATTTTTTCTTATAAAACAGTCAACAGTTATTGTGTGTGGCATTTACTTTTTACATCACAGATTCCAGCCATCATTTCTCTTCTCAGAGCTCAGTTTATAATTTCCTCCTTTTGTTCTTTGGCTCTTTACCCGTTTCTGGTCTCTGAGCTCCCGGCCGAGTCTGGGCTCCTTTCTCAGCACTCACGTATTGATTCCTCCTTCGTCCTCCCGGGCCGCACGCGAGTGTCCACCCTGCGGCTGGAGAACTCAGGCCGGCCTGTTGGGCACAGCTCCTAGGCTGATGGCCCTCTGCTTCTGCTTGGCGGTTTAGCACAGGAAGCTGCTTTCCCCTCGAGCTAGAGAAGAAAAGCTGAAACTGCAGCGTATTCGAGCGCGGCCTTAGGACGGGCTTTCCAAGGCCTTCCACCTGCCCTTCCACCTGCCGGCGCGGCTCGCTCGGTGGCCGGCCCTGGCCGTCATTGCTTGAATGACCCCCTGCTCCCTTCCGTCTCGCCTCTGCTCGAGGTTCTCATGACACGACATGCTTGCTTTTGAAAGAGAGCGCGGGGGAGTGGCACCCCGAAACATACAAACACATCAGGGAAGAGCTTTTTCTGTTGGTTAGAGGAAGATACAACAGAGTTTGCGTTGCCGCAGCAGGGAGTCTCTCTGCTTGTGTCACTCCTAATTCTCAATTGCTTCTCCTTTCTTTGACTTGAACATTGAACAAGCAATACAAGTGTATTTTATTCTGAAGTTTTCAAATAATATCAGAGTTTAAAAATGAAATCTTTCCAGAGACAACCATTCTTGTTCCTTGCAAATCTGTTGCTGTTGTAAACATGGTTCCATATTCTTACAGGTATACAGAATTTTCTTTTGTGAATAGGATTTTAACTTAATAAAATAGCATAGGTTTTCAGTAGCTACACATTGTTCTATATAATAGACCATGATAATTTATGAACCGTTCCCACATATAGCGGACACTTAGTTTCTATCCACCTTTTCTGTTTTTACAAAAAATGTTATCATGAGCATTCATGTTTGTCTATATTTTGGTGCCATTTGCAAGTATTTCTTCTGGATGGGTTTCTAGAGGAGACAAATTACTAGGTCAATGGTGTGCACATTTACAATTTTGATGAATACAGTCCAAATGTCCTTCATAAACATATACCAATTTATACCCTCAGCAATAATAAAGGACATCGATTTCTCCATTACCACCACAAAATGTGAGATTTAAAAATTGGCTTCTTTTTTTCTCAACTGCATTTCTTTGATAACTATCAAGATCCTGTATCTCATGTGATATTTATCGGCCAACTGTGTTTCTTCTCCTTTGATTTGCTTATGTATATTCTTTGCTTATTTTTTCCATTGCCTTTCAATATTTTATTTTTGTAACTCTTTCTATAGAAAGTTTATTAGTCCTTTGATAAGTTATAAATATTTTATTCTACTCTCTCTTCTTTTAACTATTTGAGGGGTCTTTAAATTTTTACATGATCTGACTTGACAGTCTTTTTATTAGAGCTTTTGAGTTTTGTATCTTGCTTTGAAAGGTCATTCCTTCTGCATGATCACAAAAACTATTAACTTTTGCTTACTATTTTTATTTTTTAAATAATTTACATTTACCTGTAATTTATTTTTATATATGATCCAAAATGTCCAAAATAATGTTTTCCTCCATAGTCAGTTTTTCTACCTCCTCTCTTAGCTGAATTTCGCCTTTGTTTTCTCCTAACATCCTATATGTGTGGGTCAGTGTATGGTCTCTTTTCTGTTCCATTGTAGTATTTGTTGATTCTGGGCCAGCTTTGCACTGTTCATAAACGGAGCGCGTTAGTGCAGTTTGTTATGTAGTTATGTTTTTCATTTTTCTTTTTAAAAATTTACTTAGAGGTGGGGATGTGGGAAGAAGAATAGGATGTAAATAGTCTGGCAGAAAAGGGAGAATTTAACTAAAAAGGGAGGGAAGTAGAATAAGACCTTGGGCTGTTGTACAGGTGACAAGAGACAGGAGAAGAAGTAAACGGTCAGGGAAGGAAAACAGGGACTGAGGTACGGTGGCCGCGCATCCCACCTTCCCTGGGGCCGCCAGGGCCCCCGGGTTATGGGACTCTTAGCTTTAGTTTTAGTTTTCTCGACACAAAGTCCCATGTAAGCTGGGACAGGTTGGTCAACCTAGACTGAGGACACCATGAAAGATACAACAAAAAGGTAACACTAGAACCAAAATGCAAGCTTTCCCCAGTGCACACAGAGACCAAGAAAAGAACCAGCAAAGAAGACCAAGCGAGTAGATGAAGAAACACAGTAAATATAATACACACAGTAATTACAACAATAAAATAATATGACAGAGTTGAGACCAAACGTATCAGCCGTATCAGTAAATGTAAAGGGCTTAACTTGCCTATTAAAATAAAGAGGCTTCAAATTGGCTTGTAAAGCAAAAGCCAACTGTGTTGTATATACAACTTCCACACCTAAAACAATTGTAGAAGGTTAAGAATAAAGGGATTGGTGTGGTAGTACAACAGTGTGAATGCAATTCACAGCACTGAAATAAATATCTGAAAATGATTAAAAGAGGAAATGTTGGGTTGTATTTGTGACAACAGAATAATTTTTTTAAAAAACTCCATGGAACTATGCAACACAAACACTGAACCCTAAGTTAAACCATGGACTTTAATTAATAGTATAATTATAAAAATGTGCTTTCAATTGTAACAAATGTTCCATACCAATGCAAAGTATTGGTAGTAGGGTGATATATGGGAATCCTATATTTTATTCATGATTATTCTGTAAACCCACAACTTCTCTAATTTAAAAAAAAAAAGAACGGGATGGTCAATGATAAGTCAGGCAAATGGAATAAAAAAGAAAGAAGCGGTTGCAGTCCTGATATCTGACTATGTAGAAATCAGCCCAAAAGCAGAAGCAGAGATGTATAAGGACACTATAACATGCCAAAAAGCCACGTGGACAATTAAGATAGAACACTTGTAACACAGAAACCACCCATATAAAACAGAAACTACAGCACGTGCAAAGAGAAATAGAAACACCCAGAAGTTAGGAAATCTTACTAGATCAGGTAAGGCAGGTAAAGTAGACACCAGGTGGTGATGATATAAAAGACTTGGAGGAGAGGCGGGGCAAGATGGCGGACTGGTGAGCTGTATGTTTTAGTTACTCCTCCAGGAATGTAGGTAGAAAGCCAGGAACTGCATGGACTGGACACCACAGAGCAATCTGACTTAGGGCATACTTCATACAACACTCATGAAAACGTCGAACTGCTGAGATCAGCGAAATCTGTAAGTTTTTGCGGCCAGGGGACCCTCGCCCCTCCCTGCCAGGCTCAGTCCCGTGGGAGGAGGGGCTGTCAGCTCCGGGAAGGAGAAGGGAGAACTGCAGTGGCAGCCCTTATCAGAAACTCATTCTACTGATCCAAACTCCAACCATAGATAGACTCAGACCAGACACCAGAGAATCTGAGAGCAGCCAGCCCAGCAGAGAGGAGACAGACATAGAAAAAAACAGCACGAAAAACTCCAAAATAAAAGCAGAGGATTTTTGGAGTTCTGGTGAACATAGAAAGGGGAAGCGCAGAGCTCAGGCCCTCAGGCTCATATGCAAATCCCGAAGAAAAGCTGATCTCTCTGACCTGTGGACCTTTCCTTAATGGCCCTAATTGCTTTGTCTCTTAGCATTTCAATAACCCATTAGATCTCTGAGGAGGGCCCTTTTTCTTAATCCTTTTTTCTTTTTCTAAAACAATTACTCTAAGAAGCCCAATACAGAAAGCTTCAAAGACTTGCAATTTGGGCAGGTCAAGACAAGAGCAGAACTAAGAGAGCTCTGAGACAAAAGGCAATAATCCAGTGGCTGAGAAAATTCACTGAATACCACAACTTCCCAAGAAAAGGGGGGTGTCCGCTCACAGCCATCATCCTGGTGGACAGGAAACACTCCTGCCCGTCGCCAGCCCCATAGCCCAGAGCTGCCCCAGACAACCCAGTGTGATGGAAGCGCTTCAGATAACAGGCACACACCACAAAACTGGGCATGGACATTAGCCTTCCCTGCAACCTCAGCTGATTGTCCCAGAGTTAGGAAGGTGGAGCAGTGTGAATTAACAAAGCCCCATTCAGCCATCATTTCAGCAGACTGGGAGCCTCCCTACACAGCCCAGCAGCCCAGAACTGCCCTGGGGGGACGGCACTCACCTGTGACATAGCAGTCATCCCTCAACAGAGGACCCGGGGTGCACAGCCTGGAAGAGGGGCCCACTTGCAAGTCTCAGGAGCCATACGCCAATACCAAGGACTTGTGGGTCAGTGGCAGAGACAAACTGTGGCAGGACTGAACTGAAGGATTAGACTATTGCAGCAGCTTTAAAACTCCAGGATCACCAGGGAGATTTGATTGTTAGAGCCACCCCCCCCCTCCCGGACTGCCCAGAAACACGCCCCATATACAGGGCAGGCAACACCAACTACACACGCAAGCTTGGTACACCAATTGGACCCCACAAGACTCACTCCCCCACTCACCAAAAAGGCTAAGCAGGGGAGAATTGGCTTGTGGAGAACAGGTGGCTCGTGGACGCCACCTGCTGGTTAGTTAGAGAAAGTGTACTCCACGAAGCTGTAGATCTGATAAATTAGAGATAAGGACTTCAATTGGTCTACAAATCCTAAAAGAACCCTATCAAGTTCAGCAAATGCCAACAGGCCAAAAACAACAGAAAATTACAAAGCATATGAAAAAACCAGACGATATGGATAACCCAAGCCCAAGCACCCAAATCAAAACATCAGAAGACACACAGCACCTAGAGCAGCTACTCAAAGAACTAAAGATGAACAATGAGACCATAGTACGGGATACAAAGGATATCAAAAAGACCCTAGAAGAGTATAAAGAAGACATTGCAAGACTAAATAAAAAAAAATGGATGATCTTATGGAAATTAAAGAAACTGTTGACCAAATTAAAAAGATTCTGGACACTCATAGTACAAGACTAGAGGAAGTTGAACAACGAATCAGTGACCTGGAAGATGACGGAATGGAAAATGAAAGCGTAAAAGAAAGAATGGGGAAAAAAATTGAAAAAATCGAAACAGACCTCAGGGATATGATAGATAATATGAAACGTCCAAATATAAGACTCATTGGTGTTCCAGAAGGGGAAGAAAAGGGCAAAGGTCTAGGAAGAGTATTCAAAGAAATTGTTGGGGAAAACTTCCCAAATCTTCTAAACAACATAAATACACAAATCATAAATGCCCAGCGAACTCCAAATAGAATAAATCCAAATAAACCCACTCCGAGACATGTTCTGATCACACTGTCAAACACGGAAGAGAAGAGCAAGTTCTGAAAGCAGCAAGAGAAAAACAATTCACCACATACAAAGGAAACAGCATAAGACTAAGTAGTGACTATTCAGCAGCCACCATGGAGGCCAGAAGGCAGTGGCATGATATATTTAAAATTCTGAGTGAGAAAAATTTCCAGCCAAGAATACTTTATCCAGCAAAGCTCTCCTTCAAATTTGAAGGAGAGCTTAAATTTTTCACAGACAAACAAATGCTGAGAGAATTTGCTAACAAGAGACCTGCCCTACTGGAGATACTAAAGGGAGCCCTACAGACAGAGAAACAAAGAAAGGACAGAGAGACTTGGAGAAAGGTTCAGTACTAAAGAGATTCGGTATGGGTACACTAAAGGATATTAATAGAGAGAGGGGAAAAATATGACACACATAAACCAAAGGATAAGATGGCTGATTCAAGAAATGCCTTCACGGTTATAACATTGAATGTAAATTGATTAAACTCCACAATTAAAAGATATAGATTCGCAGAATGGATCAAAAAAAATGAACCATCAATATGTTGCATACAAGAGACTCATCTTAGACACAGGGACACAAAGAAACTGAAAGTGAAAGGATGGAAAAAAATATTTCATGCAAGCTACAACCAAAAGAAAGCAGGTGTAGCAATATTAATCTCAGATAAAATAGACTTCAAATGCAGGGATGTTTTGAGAGACAAAGAAGGCCACTACATACTAATAAAAGGGGCAATTCAGCAAGAAGAAATAACAATCGTAAATGTCTATGCACCCAGTCAAGGTGCCACACAATACATGAGAGAAACACTGGCAAAACTAAAGGAAGCAATTGATGTTTCCACAATAATTGTGGGAGACTTCAACACATCACTCTCTCCTATAGATAGATCAACCAGACAGAAGACCAATAAGGAAATTGAAAACCTAAACAATCTGATAAATGAATTAGATTTAACAGACATCTACAGGACATTACATCCCAAATCACCAGGATACACATACTTTTCTAGTGCTCACGGAACTTTCTCCAGAATAGATCATATGCTGGGACATAAAACAAGCCTCAATAAATTTAAAAAGATTGAAATTATTCAAAGCACATTCTCTGACCACAATGGAATACAATTAGAAGTCAATAACCATCAGAGACTTAGAAAATTCACAAATACCTGGAGGTTAAACAACACACTCCTAAACAATCAGTGGGTTAACGAAGAAATAGCAAGAGAAATTGCTAAATATATAGAGACGAATGAAAATGAGAACACAACATACCAAAACCTATGGGATGCAGCAAAAGCAGTGCTGAGGGGGAAATTTATAGCACTAAACGCATATATTAAAAAGGAAGAAAGAGCCAAAATCAAAGAACTAATGGATCAACTGAAGAAGCTAGAAAATGAACAGCAAACCAATCCTAAACCAAGTAGAAGAAAAGAAATAACAAGGATTAAAGCAGAAATAAATGACATAGAGAACAAAAAAACGATAGAGAGGATAAATATCACCAAAAGTTGGTTCTTTGAGAAGATCAACAAGATTGACAAGCCCCTAGCTAGACTGACAAAATCAAAAAGAGAGAAGACCCATATAAACAAAATAATGAATGAAAAAGGTGACATAACTGCAGATCCTGAAGAAATTAAAAAAATTATAAGAGGATATTATGAACAACTGGATGGCAACAAACTGGATAATGTAGAAGAAATGGACAATTTCCTGGAAACATATGAACAACCTAGACTGACCAGAGAAGAAATAGAAGACCTCAACCAACCAATCACAAGCAAAGAGATCCAATCAGTCATCAAAAATCTTCCCACAAATAAATGCCCAGGGCCAGATGGCTTCACAGGGGAATTCTACCAAATTTTCCAGAAAGAACTGACACCAATCTTACTCAAACTCTTTCAAAACATTGAAGAAAATGGAACACTACCTAACTCATTTTATGAAGCTAACATCAATCTAATACCAAAACCAGGCAAAGATGCTACAAAAAAGGAAAACTACCGGCCAATCTCCCTAATGAATATAGACGCAAAAATCCTCAACAAAATACTTGCAAATCAAATCCAAAGACACATTAAAAAAATCATACACCATGACCAAGTAGGGTTCATTCCAGGCATGCAGCGATGGTTCAACATAAGAAAATCAATCAATGTATTACAACACATTAAGAAGTCAAAAGGGAAAAATCAATTGATCATCTCAATAGATGCTGAAAAAGCATTTGACAAAATCCAACATCCGTTTTTGATAAAAACACTTCAAAAGGTAGGAATTGAAGGAAACTTCCTCAACATGATAAAGAGCATATATGAAAAACCCACAGCCAGCATAGTACTCAATGGTGAGAGACTGAAAGCCTTCCCTCTAGGATCAGGAACAAGACAAGGATGCCCGCTGTCACCACTGTTATTCAACATTGTGCTGGAAGTGCTAGCCAGGGCAATCCGGCAAGACAAAGAAACAAAAGGCATCCAAATTGGAAAAGAAGAAGTAAAACTGTCATTGTTTGCAGATGATATGATCTTATATCTAGAAAACCTTGAGAAATCGACGATACAGCTACTAGAGCTAATAAACAAATTTAGCAAAGTAGCGGGATACAAGATTAATGCACATAAGTCAGTAATGTTTCCATCTGCTAGAAATGAACAAACTGAAGAGACACTCAAGAAAAAGATACCATTTTCAATAGCAACTAAAAAAATCAAGTACCTAGGAATAAACTTAACCAAAGATGTAAAAGACCTATACAAAGAAAACTGCATAACTCTACTAAAAGAAATAGAAGGGGACCTTAAAAGATGGAAAAATATTCCATGTTCATGGACAGGAAGACTAAATGTCATTAAGATGTCAATTCTACCCAAACTCATCTACAGATTCAATGCAATCCCAATCAAAATTCCAACAACCTACTTTGCAGACTTGGAAAAGCTAGTTATCAAATTTATTTGGAAAGGGAAGATGCCTCGAATTGCTAAAGACACTCTAAAAAAGAAAAACGAAGTGGGAGGACTTACACTCCCTGACTTTGAAGCTTATTATAAAGCCACAGTTGCCAAAACAGCATGGTACTGGCACAAAGATAGACATATAGATCAATGGAATCGAATTGAGAATTCAGAGATAGACCCTCAGATCTATGGCCGACTGATCTTTGATAAGGCCCCCAAAGTCACTGAACTGAGTCATAATGGTCTTTTCAACAAATGGGGCTGGGAGAGTTGGATATCCATATCCAAAAGAATGAAAGAGGACCCCTACCTCACCCCCTACACAAAAATTAACTCAAAATGGACGAAGATCTCAATATAAAAGAAAGTACCATAAAACTCCTAGAAGATAATGTAGGAAAACATCTTCAAGACCTTGTATTAGGCAGCCAATTCCTAGACTTTACACCTAAAGCACAAGCAACAAAAGAGAAAATAGATAAATGGGAACTCCTCATGCTTAGAAGTTTCTGCACCTCAAAGGAATTTCTCAAAAAGGTAAAGAGGCAGCCAACTCAATGGGAAAAAATTTTTGGAAACCATGTATCTGACAAAAGACTGATATCTTGCATATATAAAGAAATCCTACAACTCAATGACAATAGTACAGACAGCCCAATTATAAAATGGGCAAAAGATATGAAAAGACAGTTTTCTGAAGAGGAAATACAAATGGCCAAGAAACACATGAAAAAATGTTCAGCTTCACTAGCTATTAGAGAGATGCAAATTAAGACCACAATGAGATACCATCTAACACCGATTAGAATGGCTGCCATTAAACAAACAGGAAACTACAAATGCTGGAGGGGATGTGGAGAAATTGGAACTCTTATTCATTGTTGGTGGGACTGTATAATGGTTCAGCCGCTCTGGAAGTCAGTCTGGCAGTTCCTTAGAAAACTAGATATAGAGTTACCATTCAATCCAGCGATTGCACTTCTCGGTATATACCCGGAAGATTGGAAAGCAGTGACACGAACAGATATCTGCATGCCAATGTTCATAGCAGCATTATTCACAATTGCCAAGAGATGGAAACAATCCAAATGTCCTTCAACAGATGAGTGGATAAATAAAATGTGGTATATACACACGATGGAATACTACGCGGCAGTAAGAAGGAACGATCTTGTGAAACATATGACAACATGGATGAACCTTGAAGACATAATGCTGAGTGAAATAAGCCAGGCACAAAAAGAGAAATATTATATGCTACCACTAATGTGAACTTTGAAAAATGTAAAACAAATGGTTTATAATGTAGAATGTAGGGGAACTAACAATAGAGAGCAATTAAGGAAGGGGGAACAATAATCCAAGAAGAACAGATAAGCTATTTAACGTTCTGGGGATGCCCAGGAATGACTATGGTCTGTTAATTTCTGATGGATATAGTAGGAACAAGTTCACAGAAATGTTGCTGTATTAGGTAACTTTCTTGGGGTAAAGTAGGAACATGTTGGAAGTTAAGCAGTTATCTTAGGTTAGCTGTCTTTTTCTTACTCCCTTGTTATGGTCTCTTTGAAATGTTCTTTTATTGTATGTTTGTTTTCTTTTTAACTTTTTTTTCATACAGTTGATTTAAAAAAGAAGGGAAAGTTAAAACAAAAAAAGAAAAACAAGGAAAAAGAGATGTAGTGCCCCCTTGAGGAGCCTGTGGGGAATGCAGGGGTATTCGCCTACCCTACCTCCATGGTTGCTAACATGACCACAGACATAGGGGACTGGTGGTTTGATGGGTTGAGCCCTCTACCATAGGTTTTACCCTTGGGAAGATGGTTGCTGCAAAGCAGAGGCTAGGCCTCCCTATGGTTTTGCCTAAGAGCCTCCTCCCGAATGCCTCTTTGTTGCTCAGATGTGGCCCTCTCTCTCTGGCTAAGCCAACTTGAAAGGTGCAATCACTGCCCTCCCCGCTACATGGGATCAGACACCCAGGGGAGTGAATCTCCCTGTCAACGTGGAATATGACTCCTGGGGAGGAATGTAGACCTGGCATCGTGGGACGGAGAACATCTTCTTGACCAAAAGGGGGATGTGAAAGGAAATGAAATAAGCTTCAGTGGCAGAGAGATTCCAAAAGGAGCCAAGAGATCACCCTGGTGGGCACTCTTACGCACACTTTAGACAACCCTTTTTAGGTTCTAAAGAATTGGGGTAGCTGGTGGTGGATACCTGAAACTATCAAACTACAACCCAGAACCCATGAGTCTCGAAGACAGTTGTATAAAAATGTAGCTTATGAGGGTGACAATGGGATTGGGAAAGCCATAAGGACCACACTCCACTTTGTCTAGTTTATGGATGGATGAGTAGAAAAATAGGGGAAGGAAACAGACAGACAAAGGTACCCAGTGTTCTTTTTTACTTCAATTGCTCTTTTTCACTCTAATTATTATTCTTGTTATTTTTGTGTGTGTGCTAATGAAGGTGTCAGGGATTGATTTAGGTGATGAATGTACAACTATGTAATGGTACTGTGAACAATCGAAAGTATGATTTGTTTTGTATGACTGCGTGGTATGTGAATATATCTCAATAAAATGAAGATGAAAAAAAAAAAAAAAAGACTTGGAGAACATACCCGTTAATGAGTATGTGTTGACTTTATACATCTTTTTCTCAAACGCACATCAGGTATTCACAAAAACTTATCACAAATTGGTTACAAAGAAAATATGAGTTGTATGAAAGATTCATTACAAACAATATTACTTTATCACAGTGTACTAAAACTAGAAATTGTTAACAAAAACAAGGTCCTTCCACCCAGAAATTTTAAAACCTATTAAATTAAAAAACTTTTGTGTGAAAGTGAAAATATAAATCAATATTACAGAATTTCTGTGAAATATAATAAAACACCACCTATCAAAGATATATTTAAAGCAATAATTAGAGGAAAAATTCATGGTTGTAGATGCCTATGTCAGTAGAAATAAAAGAATAAAAATGAAAGGCATCCAAAATTCAAAAAAGACTCTAAAAAATAAGGCAAACCAAAAAAAGTATAAGAAGGGAAATATAAAATAAAAGCAGAAAAAACAAAATACAGAAGAGAAAAGATTAAATTAATTAATTGAAGTCCTGTTGTTTAAAAAAAGAAAAAAGCAGGTAAATCTAGCTAATTTTTTTCAGGAAAAATGGAGAAAACATAAATACACAATACAGGAAATAACAATTGGAAGATAATTGTTGATACAGAAGAAATTTTTAAAAAGCACAAGAGAATGATTTGAAAACGTGTATAATTACTAAGAAGAAATGTCAGTATTGCCAAAACTAGTCCTAGTAGCTATAGCTAAGTTTAAACAAACCAATTTCCAGGAAGGAAATAGAGAACATTATCAAGGAACCTGCTGCACAAAAAAGCAGCAGGCCCAGTTGGTTTCACAGGGGAATTCTGTTAAACCTTTTGAGTACATAGTCCTAATGCTACTTAAGTTGTTTCAGCGTAAAAAGTGACAAGAATCTTCCTTTTTTTTTTTAATGAAACGAATATAACAGTGAAATTTAAATCTTATAAATCTACCACATAAAAAGAAAATTTAAAACTAGTATCCTATGGGAATATTGATGCAGAAATACAAAATAAAATATTAGCTAACAGACCCTGGCACTTTATTAACAGTGTAAAAGACCTCAACAGGGTGGGGTTAGACCAGGAACGCAAGGGCAGTTTGTTACTGGGAGATCTGGTAATGTAACTCACCTTATTACCAGCTCCAATGAGAAAAATACTGATTATCTTAAGTGATACTGAAAGCTTTGATTAAGCTTAACAGCATCCTAATAATAAAAAAGAAATCTCTTCAAAATAGGAATGTGGCATTATTAAATATTTACACCTGTCTGTAAGCCACATTTGGCTTACGGGGAACTCGAGGGGCATTTCCACCCATCAGGACCAGGGTGATGCCCGCTTGCTCTGCTGTGGTTTGAGCTGGTGCCGGAGGATTCAGTGAGAGCACTTTGCCAAAAGAAAGCCATGGGAGGCATGAAATTAGTGAAATAGAAGTAAAGTCTCTCTCTTTGCAGATGACCTAAAATACAAGATTCAGCAATAAGCAGGATATAAAATTAACACGCAAGAACTAGTAGCCTTCATGTTAATAAATAAAACTACTTATAAGAAATAATAAGAGAAAACCCGTTTACAAATTGCAACAAAAAAACAGAAAATACTTAATGAGAAATTTCAAAATTTTTATGAAGAAAACTATAAAATACACATGCACAAGGTAATACGTTGTAGCTCTGTTTGTAATTGCAGGATATTGGAAACCCCATGAATGCCCTAATGTAGGAGAGTGGGAGAATGGGCTTTGACGCCCACACATGCTGTAGGGTGCGGAGGATGTCCAGATCGGGCGTGCAGTTATTTCCAATATATTATTAGGTGGAAAAGGGAAAGCCCACGAGCCTGTAGAGCACGCTAATTTCTTTGTGTGGAATTGAGGTGAAATAAAAAGATTATACATCAATTGGCTTTTTTTTTCCCCCAACAACAAAAATAGACAACATAGGAAGAATAAGCTAGGAAATGCTTGAGTTATTTCTTTACATGAGATGAGGGGAAATGGAATGCAAGGAACTATGAAGGGGCCGGCACTCTTCGGAATAAACCTTTTTAATATACTTTTGGTTTTTTTGAAGCTTGTTAATATCCTACATGTCCTAATGAGAAAGCAACAAGGGTAAGGGAAAAAAGCCCACAATTGGATTTAAACAAAAATGAACTGACTGTCTTGTGAATGAACGTCATCGCCATGCAGAGGGGAGGGCAGAAAGGACCAGCGCAAGCAACTTTTAAGCACTGTCCTCCATTGTAGGGAGAAAGAAGTGCAGACGTCGTTCGTGCCCTTACTAAGGGTGTTCTTTGCCACGGCTGAAGCTCTCTTACATGTGTGTAGTGTCGGGCAGACGACTAAATGCAATGATATTTGGGGGACCGGAGTTCTCCCAATGGAAGAAGAGAAAAACGATGTGGAATGGGAGACACACGGAGGGGGCTGTGGAGATGGCTTGGCACTGGGGCTGCGAGTCGGACCCCATTTCTGAAACACACACGTGCTTTCTAGCCGTGTTCCTTGAAAAGGGCCAGAAGCAGGGATACCCCAGTAACTATGGACACTCCTAGTTCCCAATCTTGTTTCTGAAATCCATTCACCCCTGAAAGGATCTGGTGCTTCTTGGAAAAAGAGCGGATTCCAAGGCTGGGGCAGGGAAGATAGAGAAGGAGCCAAGGTGGTGGTGGTGGTGGTGAAGGGAGGAGGAGGAGGAGTAGAAATTGTAATATATTAATAATAATAGTGATAGTAACAGCAGTAGTAATAACAATATAATGATAGAATTTATTGTGGTGATGATGGTAGTTGTAATAAAAGTAGCCATAGAAGTAGTAATAATAGTAATTGTTGTAATAACAGTGATAATAGAAAATGCAATAACAGGAATAACGATAGTAACAATAAGAAGAGGTGGAGGCGGGGAAGGAGGGGAGGGGGAGTGAAAAACTGACACCCACAATATGGAGTGCAGGGCGGCTGCATGCCGAGGGGACCCTCGGCCGTGGCTGATGGACAGTCCGGAGCACAGCCGCTCTGGAAAATGGCCTAGCCGTTTTTTATACAGTAAACATGCACTCACCATGTCACCCAGCAGGCTCTCCTGGCTGTTTCCCCAGGAGAAAAGAGACTTAGGTGCGCACAGAAAGCTGCCCCAGCACGTATGGCAGCTCCATTGGTGACGGCCGAGAGCTGGGAGCGGCGGCTCCGCGGGGAGGCCCGGGACGGCGAGCAGGGCGAGGTCCCCGGAGCGCGGAGTCCGCCTCGGCGCTGGAGAGGACCGAGGGGCCGGCGCGCGGCGACGAGACGAGTCCCAGGTGCGTCCTGCTGCGCAAAGACGCCTTCGGGGGCTGCCCCTGGCACGTCCCGGTCACTCCCCCCGGGACAGGGAGGCGCGGGGCCGTCACTCCCCCCGGGACAGGGAGGCGCGGGGCCGGGGCAGACATGCCCAGGGCGCGGGGCTGGGCGCGCGGACATGCCCAGGGCGCGGGCAGCTCCTGGGTGCAGGGCACCTGCAGCGCGGCTGGATGCTGCTCAGGGCTCACAGCTGACGGGTTTACTCCATGCAAACTGTGTCTGTGAGAAAAGCTTTACCCTTTATCTTAGGAAAGACACAGGAAAGCCTGAGGAACTTCTCCATCTTGGAGGACCAGGAGACTGGACGACCAGGGATGATGTGTGATCCTATACGCGATGAAAAAAATACTCCATGAAGGACAAGCTTGGGAGAGTTGACACAATTGGGATGTGGACTTTATATTAGGTAAAAGCACCATCTCTCTGTTGAATTTCCTAAATTTGACAACTATTCTGCAGTTACCTAAGAGAATAGGAAATAGCGTGTGGTATATGCAATCAACTCTAAAATGGTTCAGTCAACCGGATAATAATATATGTGTGGGTAGGGAGGGAGAGAGAGAAATAAAACACTGGCAGAATGGTTTAGAAAAACAGGCAAATATGGGTAAAGAATATGTGGAGTTTTCTGTATTATCCTTACAACTTTTCTGTAAGTTTAAAATCATTTGAAGGAAAATTTGTAAGTTAATATAATGAAAAAATTCTACTTACATATTCTTGCTCATATGTTCTTTTCAACATCAGTTTTAGACTCCATTGTCAAACTTCTACTTTTTAAAAATCCAGTTATTAATTATCATGAATATGTCGATTAGTTTGGGATCGCAATGAATTGTTATGTTAATTTTGAAAAAAAAATGCATCTTATATTTTCCAACCAGAAGCACACTGTGTTTCTTCATTTATTCAGCACTTCTTTTATGTACTACCCTAAAATTTTATACTTTTATTCATAGAATGCTTTTACATTTTTGTTACTTTTACTCATACATATTTTTTAGTATTTGTTGTTATAAATGAGCTCTTCTTACTTCACTGAAGTTAATAATTGGTTATTTCTGACATAGAAAAGTTGAAGACTTGTATTTGCCATTTTACTGAATTTTCTTATTGTTATAATAGTTCCTCAATTACTTCTCTTGAGTTCTCTCAGTAGACATTATCTGCAATTAACACCGTTTTATATTTTCTTTCCTAGTATTTATGTCCGTTACTTCTTTTTCTTGCCATGCACTGACTGGGATCTTGAAGCCATGCTAAGCGTAGTTGTCTTTTGGGGGTGTGCCTACACACAGTGTCTTGTAACTTGTTGTGCCAGTTTGAATGTATTATGTCCCCCCCAAATGCCATTATCTTTGACGTAATCTTGTGTGGGCAGACCTATCAGTGTTAATTAGATTGTAATTCTTTGAGTGTTTCCATGGAGATGCGCCCCACCCAACTGTGGGTGATGACTCTGATTGGATAATTTCCATGGAGGTGTTGGCCCGCCCATTGGGTGGGTCTGAATTAAATTACTGGTGCACTATATAAGATCAGACAGAAGGAGCAAGCAGCTACAGCCAAGAGGGACACTTTGAAGAAAGCACAGGAGCTGCAGATGAGAGACAGTTTGAAGATGGCCATTGAAAGCAGACTCTTGCTCCAGAGAAGCTAAGAGAGGACAAATACCCCAAGTGCAACTAAGAATGACATTTTTGAGGAACTGGAGCCTAGAGAGGAACGTCCTGGGAGAAAGCCATTTTGAAACCAGAACTTGGAGCAGACGCCAGCTAACAGAGGTTTTCCAGACACCATTGGCCATCCTCCAGTGAAGGTACCCGGCTGTTGATGACTTACCTTGGACACTTTATGGCCTTAAGACTGTAACTGTGTAACCACATAAACCCCCTTTATAAGAGCCAATCCATCTCTGGTGTTTTGCATTCCAGCAGCATTAGCAAACTAGAACCACTTGTGTTCTGGTGATTGATTTCTGCGTATTAAATAAAAGATAGCAAGTAATAGATGATTGTTAACAAAGCTTATGGCTGAATTCTCACCACAGAGGCACATTTATGATTTACTGGAAACCACAGGAAGCCAAAGGCAGCCTAATGTTTCATAATTGAGGTATATTTTTACTGTAATATTGCAAAATATGTCCACAATCATTGAAATTGTCTTATCTTTTTACCTTCTCTTTTTTTTTTTGGTAAGGAATCGATTTTTGAAGAGCCGCCATTATTTTTAACTACTGTTGTGGAATGTAATACATGTGGAGGGGAAGCACACACAGTGGATACTTGCATAACCATCACCCAAGTCAAGGAGCAAGTCCTGGCCGGCCCCTCAGGACCCCCTGTCTACTCCCTCCCATCCTGCTCCCTTCCGCTCCCAAAGGCAGTCACTGTTCCAGTGTTCCTGGTAATCCCTTCTGGTTTTTCTTCCCAGTTTATCACCAAAGCATGCAACCCTCAACACTGTAGTTCTGTTTTGCTTATGGTTTTTGTTAACTAGAAATAAAGTGAATTATATGTACTTCTTCATTTTAGGCTTCTTTTACTCAGCATTTTGTTTGAGAGATCTGCAGTCGCAGTAAAATCGTCTGGGGGGATGGCGGCCGGTTGCTGAACCCTCAGCTCTCGGCGCTGCTCTGAGGGTACCAGCGGCGGGGGCTCTTTCCCGGAGGCGAGGGCGAGGCGGGGGACTTGGCCGAGTCCCCGGCGGAGGCGTGCAAGGCGTGGAGGGCGGCGAGAAGGGAAAAGAAAGACACTCTTCCTCCAGTAGGGGTAGAACAAAAAAGGGGTTTTATTCAGGGGTGAGCACAGGCTATATAGGCTGGCATGAAGGGCGGGGTTGGAGTAGGGGTGTAAGGGCCTTAAATGGTAATGCTGAGGGGAGAAAGGCTAGGATTGGTTCTGAGAGGACGCGGAAGCTGCTGCAGCGGGCGGGAGTAGCTCTGGCAACGGTGCATGCGCACTGGTGGTGGTGGGAGTTGCTCTGGCAACGGGGAGTGTGCGGGCAAGATAAGGGGGTGGGGAAAAGGTGGTTCCCTCCAGCAAGCCTCCCCTAACGGTTGTATTTTGGGTGAGGAAATGGGGCCTGCCTCCGGCCTCACTTTCCCAGGCCTGGGGGGCTGTGGAGGGCGCTGTCGCCCGTGCCCACCACCCTCCCCAGGGGCTGATCAGGTCCCCCAGCCCAGGCCCGCCAAGTCGAAGCACGTAATCAGTATCCCGCAGAGATCCATCCAGATAATTCTCCGCAGCCGTAGTTTGTTTGTGCTCATCGTCATCTACGACGCATCCTGTGAGCTCACCAGTTTCTCTCTTCCATTGTTGGCTGGACATTCGTTAGTTGCAGGTGTCTCTTTGTTGTGGTGATTCTTGTACGTCCCCTGGTGCACTTACACATGCATTTCTCTTGGGTGTTGACCTCCATTAGCATCACTGGTCAACCGTCCAGTTACCTTTAGAAGAAGACACCAAACAGTTTTCCAACATGGTTCCGTCAGTTCAACTCCCACCATTGATACCTAATTCCAGCTGCTCCACATCCTTGCCAACATGTGGTATTATAAGCTTTTTAATTCTAGTGATTTCGATGTATGTGTTCCTGTATCTCATGGTTCCAGTTTGTCTTTCCATAATGATTAGTTGTGATTGAAGACATTTTCCTGTGGTTATTTGCTATTTGTCTTTGCATTTTTTAAGTGTTTATACAGGGCTCTTACCTGTTTTCCTAATGGGTTGTCTGTCCTTTTATTGATTTATAGGAGTTCTGCGTATATTCTGGAGGAGCCCTCTGCAGAGTACATATGTGGGAAGTATCTCCCACTCTTTGTCTTTACCTTGTCATTCTTTCAATGGTTTCCCACTGAACAGAAGTTTTTAATTTTGAGGTAGTATAATTTTATCGGTCTTTTCATTTATGCTTTCTGCATTTTGTGTCACATCTAAGAAGTCATTTCTTTATCACGAGATCATGAAGATTTTCTCCTGTATTATCTTCTAGAACAAAGGTTGGCAAACTTTTTCTGAAAAGGGCCAGATGATAAATATTTTCATCTTCATGGGCCACATATGGTTTCTGTTGCATATTCTTCTATGATTTTTTTTAAAAGCAACCATGTAAAAACTTAAAAGTCAGCCTTAGCATGTGGGCTAGACTTGGCTTAAAGGCTCCACTTTGTGTGCCCCCATTCTAGAAGATACAGGGTTTGTTTGTTTGTTTTGCACTCACATTTACAACTGCATCGTACTTGTAGTGATTTTGCTTTGTAGTGTTTTGTTTATAGTATGAGGTATAGATCATACCTAATGGACGTTTGTTCCTTTACTGAAAAATCCATTCTTTTCACAACTATGTAATGGCACCTTTGTCATAAACTGGATGAATAGAATATTCTAGTCCACTGTATTGGTCTGTTTATTCTTGTACCATATCACCCTCTCTTAATTATTATAGCTTTACAGAAAATCTTGATATCTGGTAAATAGGTTGTTTATTTGTTGTTCTTTTTATGAATGCTTCAGTTATTCTTGGCCAAGACATTGGCATATTCATATTAGAACCAGTTTGTCACATTTGAAACAAATTTTAAGAAAAACAAAATCACTTCCTTTCAAATTGAGATTGGATCAACTGCATAGGTCAGTTTTAGAACTGGCATCTTTACACATTGAGTCATCAGATCTGTGAACATTATATTCCCCCATTTGTTGAGGTTGTCTTATTTTTTCACAATTACAGTACATAGGTTTTCTGTACAGAGATACTGCACATGTATTATTGAATTTATTGCTAGGAATATGATTATATTCAAATATATTTTATTTATTATAAATGCTACATATTTTATGAGTTGGCATTGTTTTCTTAAATGTTCGAATTCACTACTCAAGAACTGACAGTGTTCTTTGTAAGAAGATTTATAACTTGTAGGACACTTCAGGTTTTCTAGTTTTTCTTATTTTAGTGTTTTTTACATTAACCTTTTATATTTTTATTTAATTGGTTAATTTATTTTGTCTAACTGCACCTGGCTAGGACTTCCAGTACAATTAAATGGAAGTGATGCGAGCAGGCATCTTTTTGAGGAATATCAGATGTAGTTTTCTTCCCTGGGTACATCCTTGTCTGGTTCCAGTGTCAGACTCATGCTGTGACCTCACAGAAAGAGTTGGGGAGTCCCCCCCCCCCAATTCCACTGCAGTTTCCTGGATGGGAAGGACTACTGTGGAATTTATATGTTTGATAGAATTCTCATGTGAAGCCCTCTAGACCTGTGGTTTCCTTTGTGGGAGGGTTTATAACTGTAATTCCAGTTATTTAATGTATATAAAGCTGTTAATATTACTTCTTTCTTCTTAAGTGACTTTTTGTAATTTGTCTTTTAAGAAATTTGTCCATTTTATCAATGTTGTCTAATTGATTGGTTTAACTTAATTCCTGATATTCCCTTATTGTCCTTTTAATATCTGTAGAATCTTCAGTGATGTCAGCTCATTAGTGATAGTTATGGTTTTTTTCCTGATCATTCCACTAGATATTTATCAATCTTGTTCATCTTCTCAAAGATCCCACTTTTAGTTTCATTGATTTTCCCTGTTGTTTTCATGTTTTCCATTTCATTGATTTCCTCTCTGATAACAATACATATGCATGTAATTTTACATGAGCACTTTCATTATTTGGAAGGGATTTATAAAATTCTATTAGATTATTTTCTTGGTATCTGCCTTTTAGCATGTCACTACCTCACAGATGAAGTCCAATTAAAGATTAGGTAGAAGCTCTTCATTGTAAAATTGAAGGATTTTGAAATAAGAGCTGTTCCTTTGTACTTGTATCAGGACCCAATGAACACTGCTGGAACCATAGTTTGGACTGAGAAAATATATCTGCTGCAAATTTGTGTGGGAATGGAGATATTGGGAGCTCCGTAAAGCAGCTTATCATTTCTTATGATTCAAACAATTTTACTTGTCATTAAAATACCATGGTGTAAGCACATAGTGCTGTTTTGCCTCATAATTTTATAAGTCATTAGAAAACATTGTGGATCTGCAACTAAAGCTGATTTCCCAAGCTATAGAGTGTTTGATTATAGTGGTTAAAGGCAGTTTTTCTGATTCAGAAAAATTGCAATATCAGCCCTGAGCTCAAAAATTGAAATAAAACTTTACCACTGCTAAGCCTTTGAAGTGCTCTGTGGTAGGGTAAATCAGGATATTCAGCCTTTTTTCTAATAAAAAATCTACAGAACTGATGATGATGGAGTCCATGAGAGCAAATGAACTTTACCATTGATGTTCCTTTATCAATAGCACGTGATAGAGTCAAATATTTTCTGCAGAGTGCCTGCTGATGCATAGTACAATGAATAACCGTAAGTTTTAAATGCATGTGTTTCAACAAGCTTTGTAAATTTGTCCAACTAAGTATTTTCCTGTTTCACATATTTTTAGTGCTATCACTTGCAACACATCTTAGTAGATTCTACTTCAGGCTGTACCGAATTGATATTTTTTCAACTTCCTTGAAAATATCGCTCCAGTTGAGGAGGAGAAGCATAAACTAGACTTTCTGGGCCAGCTGCACTCACTTTAAACCATCTTCTGGGAAGGTGGGTTTCCTTACAAAGGTGAGTATCTTTGGGGGAAACCCTGGGATAAGTTTACAGGTTTCAGGCCACATGTAATAAAAGTAACCATTATATAATTATAATCCCTTTTAAAATGGTTAATTGATTCTTTTAAATATATGAAACCATTAAGAATGGTGTAGGAAAAGCACATGAGAAAATGAAATTTTCTATCTGGGAATTTCTTGGTAAATATGCAGACAGATGCATACATTAAATTCAGATTACAGAAGTAAAATTATCTCATGTATTTAACTTTTTAAGCCTAGGGAGTGCTTACCTATAGAGTATAAAACAGAATCAATAACTGGTTACTGGGCACCAGCAGTATTTTCTTTGAGAAAAACATTGAAAAATAGAATTATTAATTGGAAGCTTCAAAGTCCAGAGGCCAGTGGGAGCAAGTGTTCATGCTGAAGATGGCCGGGGTTGATTTACAGCAAGTACGGCGTCGTTTTCCTTAGCCATTTGAATCCTCATGTTCATTTTTGTTTTCAACTTTATTGTACTTGATTTGGGTGTTTTCTCCCCTGCTTTATGGTTATTTTATGTAATTGCGGTTTCTTTCTGGACCGAGCTGTGGTGGCCTCTGCAAACACGTGCTGCATTTCCCTGATTTCCGAGGCTGCCTTCCAGCGGCACATCCCGAGCTACCCTCTTAGTCGGTGCACTGCAGGTGGCAGCCAGCCCGGGCTCCACAGACCAGTGTCTCTTTGGGCCGGTGGTCTCCCAGAGGAAATTGAGCGTTTCCTGAACAGGAGGGACGGCCCCTCGTCTGCCTGGCCGACTGTGCTCCTCCCCAGTGCCCTCCTCGGCAGGCAGTCTGAGCACAGCCCTGCCCCCGGCTCCTGCTGCCACCCTCGAGTGGCCTTGCCTTGCCCGTTGTGTGGCCTCTCTGCAGCGTGTCTGCCAGGAGGAGCAGGCCCGGCCTTGCTCCCCGGGGTGGTGCCCGTGGGGCTGCCCCCCAGGACCTGGGCAGCGAGGGGTGCAGCAGCCTGGCAGTGGGGGGAGGCCGGATGGGGGAGGAGCCAGCCTGGTCAAGTTGGGGTCCACTGAGAGTCACCCAGTTCTCCTGCACTGGGTCCCCTTGGCAGCTCGATTACCACTGGCAGGAAGAGCCCTGAGCAGGATAAATTTAATTTCTTTTGGAATCTGCTGGTCATTATTGGAATTACAGCAGCTGGCTGTGGGTCATAAAGGACCCTGACAGGCTGTGAACGCTGAGCTGCAGTGATGACAGAGGCCACCAGCCTCCTCCTCATTGTCAGGAAGTGCCCCTCTTTCCCTCCCCATCTTTCCTCTCCCCTTCCTCCCCCCCCCACTCCCCTACCCCCTCCCTCCTTCCACGGAGGCAGGGTATAAAATTTAAACAAAGAGAAGGGAAACGTGTCCACAGCGTGCTTATAGAGTCGTTGTTTTAGATTCTGAGTGGCAGGAAGGAGGACTTCGGGGTGCCTGTTTTGGAGACCGGAATAATCCATAACCCTATCTCCAAGCTCAAAATCATTTGGGTCCTGACTGCTGCCCCCTCCAGGTCCGGGTCCTTGCGATTTTAATGCCTGCTGACCCCGAGTCCCCTGACGGCCACGTCCTGAGTGCCAGGGCGAGGCCTGTGCCCAGCACTTCCTCGCTTGGGCCCCACGGTGGGGACTGTGGGTCACCTCCAAACATCTGTGCTGGAAAAACACATCTTTCAGTTGAGACCCTGGGGGGGCAAACCAAACGGTGTTTGTCTAGAACCCTAAGCTGCATGGAGAAAACGTTTAACAGGCCCTTCGTGCCGGGGGATCCGGTTGCCACGGTCCGAGGAACCCTGTGTATGGGTGTCCGTGCGGAGCCCGTTGTGCCCACGGTGCGAGCCGCCACCTTCAACGGGAACAGTGTTCTTGGGATAAAGGGAACGTTGTTCTTAAGATTATAGGACTTTATGTACGCTCTTGCCAGCAAGCAGTTCAGATTAATTTGCTTTTGTAGAAAACTTATTTTGATTAAATTTCACGCTTGGATTTTGCTGTTTCCCAAAACTTGATGATGTCCTCCTGTTCCTTGGTGGTTCCGGAAACCAAGGTTTGGACAGAGCCGGTGGGGGGGGTGCTTCCTGGTGACATGCCCTCCTGGGGTCTCCCCCGTGCTGGGGCGCACATTTGCCCTGGAGGAGGGCTGGGCTGCAGCAGGTCTTAAGGACATCTGACCGGCGGACACGTTCCCTTTTCCTGGACCCTGTGAGCAGTCACGTGGCCGGGGGGGCCTGCAGGATGCAGTCTGAGGAATGCTGGAGCCTTTCGACGGAGATGTATGATTAAGAAAGCAAATGAGAGACTCTTGAAATGTTTCCATTAAAAGCACGATCGAGTGAACGCCGGTGTTTTGAATGAAGTCACAGATATGCTTCTGAGTTTGAAGCTGGGAAGTGCTGCGGTGGGTTTTTATGTTGGGTAATATGTTCAGTAAATGCGTCCGAGCTACAGATTCATCCTATAGTGGAAGATTTTCAGCATTACTGCAGGAAGCCTCATAACCATTCTTACACATTAGCTTGATCCTATTGAAACGAAAAGTTTAGGCAGAGAAAACAACCATAATGCCTTCCTTTGCAAGTTACAACCCGAAACGTGGTGTAAACTGGACAACACATCATTTTTATAGTCACAAAAAGAACTCCCAAGTACTTCACAGGAATACAAAAATGTCACAAAATTAAAAGTAATTTTTCCAAAATTACTGTAACTGAACAGATGACTTCTCCGCTATACCATTCTGATCCTAAGCCCATAGCCTGAGTGCAGAGATTTGGAGATTTCTGTGATTTAGAAGGGAAGGGCAGGTGAATGTGTTGAATTCTGGTGCCACGCAGTAGCAAATGAGCAAAGCATCTCCTAGGCCTTGTACCGTCTCTGCACTCATAGCTTATCGATTTGTGACAGCGATTCTGTGCTCTTGCAGAACAAGACAGAGGCTGTTTTCACCCACTGAAGGACTTGTAAACTTTCTGTGAACTCTCATTAAGGTCGGTGAATTGTCCAAGCCAAGGGAAGCAAGACTGACTAGTTAAGATCTGCTGGCACATCGGCCTGCCTGGGTTTAAACGTGATTTCTTGGGTGTGATTTGGGGCTCCGATGCCAGGCTGAGCCTTTCTTGTAATAAAGCCACCTTTCCAGAGCCATGAGAGCTGTGGAAACTAATGAACGAGCCACACCTTGAGATGTCCCTGGTGCCTGTATTCTGAGGCCTTTCCCCACACTTTCCTCCCTCTCAAAATGCCCAGCCAGCCCTGGCCGAGGTGGTCTCTTGGCGTAAGGACCCTGAAAGGAGCACAATTTGGGGGGTCACTTGCTCCCCACCCCACAGCAGGTGGGGCAGTGATGCCCTCTGACCCCAGGTGGGTCAGTCGGGGGCCTTCCCGTGTGCGCCCCTGTGTTCATGCATGATGGGGTGAGTCTCTGGGCCGTGGTCCATGGGGTCTGCGGGGTCTGCCCTGCTGACCCAGGTGATGCTGACCCAGGTGACGCTGACCCAGGTGAGACGAGCACCTGTCTGAGGAACACGGCAGTGCTGTGCACGTTTGCTCCTTGGCACAAGTGCGTCTCCTGCCAAGAGCTGGCTCCTCCTCGCAGCCCAGGGGTCCCAGTGGCCTCTGCTCGGGGAGCTTCCAGGCCAGAAAGATCAACCTCTGTTTGCCTTGACCCTCTCTGGGGGGCTTCCTGCCAGAAGTGACCCTCCCAGCTCCTCACCATGGTTTTGTTGGCCTTTGGCCCACAGGCCCCGGCCCCCTGTAGGCCCCTCTCCTCCCACGGGCTCTGTCTCCGGCCGGGGTCCAGACATGCTCATGCACAGCTTCTCCAGGAACTTACCTGCAGGCCCTTTCTGGCCTCGGACACTGTGTCCTCTGCCTCCCCCACCTCCGCTTCCCCTTAACCCCCAAGATGAGCCCTCCTCGGCCCCCTTTTTGGCCCTCCCCGCCCTCTCTAGGGATTTACTCGCCTCTCCCCGGGGTACTTGGCACACCAGAATTCGTCATTTTGCTGCCTCAGGGTGTCAACCGCGTGGTACCTCATCCCCCACCCTCTCCCCATGGGACACGCTTAGTGGACGCCCAGTAAATGCTCACTGAGTGACACTGAACAAACGCTTCATTTCCCGATGGGGTGACGATACCGGGCATTTGAGGTGGCTCAGCTCTCCCGTCCGGTACTTCTTCCAACACTGCACCCTCCACCCAGTGCTCTTGGCCTTCATCCCCTTTGTTTCCTGCCCTTACCTGGCATCAGGTGTGATGCTGCGTGCTCATCGTCTGTCCCCCGCCCCTCACCCAGAGCTGCGCAAGGGAAGCTCCTCTCCCAGCCTGGCCCCAGGTGCCCAGCAGCGGCCCCCTGCCTCGTGCTCCACAGACGCGCGTTGAGTGTTTACTCAGTACACTGACATGTCTGAAACTGGGGTAGGACCTGCTGAGGAGGACATGTGGTGAGGCACGGGCATCGGCAGGATGCACTGAGCTGGTAATGGAAGTTTATTTTTAGCGCCATTATGTTTGGTAACGCATTTCTTACTTCCGTGGCATTTTCCTGTTGCGCGTCAGGAGTACGCACGTGGCTAACCCATGGAGACGCAGCTTCCTGCAGGGGCACCCAGGGTTTTTGGCACCCCCGGTGGGAGCCTGCAGAGCAACTCTTGGAACCTGTCAGGATAAGGGAATCCCCAAAGCGTCAGTCATTGAGTACTTTAAAAAGTTCTGCTCCTGACCTTTTGCTCAGTGAAAGGCCTTGCAAAGGAGATGAAGAGACAAGTCAAAAACTGGGAGGAGATACCATCAAATCATATCTCCAGCAGAGGAAGAATATACAAAAACTCTCTAACTCAACAGTAAGAAAACAAGCAATCGAATTAGAAATGGGCAAAAGACTTGAACAGACGCTTCACCAAAGAGGCCATACGGATGGCAGCAGGCAGGTGCAAAGATGCCGATCGCGTGCCGATTTGGGAATTGCAAAATAAAGTCACCAGTAAAGCCGACTCGCATGAAGCTGCCCGCGCCTCACCACACAACCCAGCAGGTGTGCTCCTCTCCATGTATCCTAGAGAAATGAAAATTTGTGTCCACACCAAGCTACACAGACGTTCAAAGCAGCATTATTTGTGATGGCTCCAAACTGGAAACAACCCACGTGTCCTTCAACAGGTGAATGAAAAAACAAACTGGTGTATCTGTACAGAGGTATATGGCTTACCAATAAAAACCCACAACTATCGATCTACACTTCAACCCGGATGGATCTCAGGGACGTTGTGCTGCGTCCAAAGGCTACTTGCTGTATGCCTGTATTTATAGAACACTCTGGAAATAACACATAGGAGTGATGGACTACAGATCAGCAGTTGTCAGGGTTGGGGCGGTGTGACAGGGTGTCGTGAGGGAGTTTCTCTGTGGGGGTGGAAGAGTTCTGCACCCCAATAAGAGTTGTGGTTTTATGAGTCTACACGTGATAAAATTTCATAGCACTATACACCAATAAAAAAGACGTAAGTGTGAAATCTGAGTAACTTTCATTAATAGTATTGTACCCACGTCATTTTGTCGGTTTTGATGACACACTGTGTTGTGTAAATGATTGTCGTTAGAGAAAGCTGACTGTGGGGAACATGGGAGCTCTGTTCGATTTCTACGATTCCTTGTGAATCTTAAATTATTTCAAAATAAAAAGTTTTTTAAAAATCCATTCCTATTACGAGAGACTCCACACAGCAGAGAGAAGCAAACACATTTCCACACTTGGGGCCTCCGTACCTACCTGAATCTCTGCAACTGTAAGTACCAGCTCTCCCCACCCTGGATTAGGCCCTATGGCTGCAGAGAAAAGACTCTCAGGAGAAAGCTCAGGGATAAAAATGGAGGAAGTGATGTTTCAGCCTGAAATTACTAGAAATCTCCAGGAAGTAGAGGAAGAAGACACTGAAGAACCAGAGAAGCTCTCAGGCCAGCTAAATACTCCTTGGAGTGGTAAGGAAATCAGGAGTTTCCTTCAGGAATGGGAATCCCTTGAACACGTGACGTATCCCATTCAGAAAAAAAAAAGAGTTACGTGCTGTCGAAATCAATTGCCCAGGGGCTCAGGAAGAGGGGCATAAAGAAGAGCTGGCGACAATGCCTCCACATGTTGATAAGTTTGACGGACTTATATTGGACTATACATGAGGCCAACCAGAAGCCAAGGACCGAACCCCTGCCTTGTCCTTATGGAGAGGCCCTACACAGGATAATGGAGTATAACCGGGAGGACACATCTCCTCAGGTCGTCCCCACGCAGACATGGCCAACCTTCCACCTCCTGAGTTCCAGCTCCAGGCCTGCACCATCTTCGTGTGCCCTGAAGAGCTGATGTGGACTTCCCCACATGTGTTCCACATGGAGAACCCTCAGGTACCAGGACGGGTGCCCTGGACCCCAAGCCCTCCATGGTCACCTCCGTACCTGTATCCTGTCGTTCTCCCGGAAGACCCCACACCCCAGCTGCAGTGGTCGACTGCCTCTAACTGATGCAGATCCTGGTCTTTACTAAAACTTAAACCTGGATCCCAAATCTGTTTGAAGAATAACAATATCACAGATCCGTGCACTCATTCCATCTTAATGATGTTTTTCTTCCTATCTATTACCACAAAATAGTCTATCGTTTATATAGGTTTTCGTTAATTCTTTTAGCAATTTTTTTTTATTTTCAGTGTACAAGCACTTTATATCTTGGTTAGATTTATTCCTAGATTTTTTATTATTTTAGTTTCTCTTGTGGATGAAATTTTTTCCTTGATTACTTCTGATTATTCAAAGTTCGTGTATGGAAAGAGTAGAGATTTTTAGCTGTCGATCTTGTACCCCACCACTTTTCTGAACTCATGTCAAGTGCCTTTCTATATGTAGGGTCGTGTCACCTGCAGGTGGTGGGCGTTTTGCTTTTTCCTTTCCAATTTGCAGGATTTGTGTTTCTTTTTCTTGCCTGGATGCTCTGGCTGGAGCTTCTAGAGCAATGTTGGGCAGCAGTGGTGGCGGTGGACATCTTTGTCTTGTTCCAGATTTTAGAGGGAAAGCTTCATTCTTTGACTGCTAAGTATGATGTTAGGTTGGGTTTGTCATTTATGCTCTTTGTCGGGTTGGGGGAGTTTCCTTCTATTCTTACTTTCTAGGTGTTTTTATCAAGAGAGAGTGCTGTGTTTTGTCGGAAGCATTTTCTGCGTCCATTGAGAGGATCAAGTTGTCTTTTCCCTTTTTGATATTGTTGTGTATTTTACTCTTTGATTTTCTAACGTTGGACCATCTTGCATGCCTGGGATGAAATCCACTTAAATCTTGTTTTTCTTTCATGCATTGTTGGGGTCGATTTGTGAGTGTTTTGTTTAGGATCTTTGTGTCTGTGTTCATGAGAGAGGTTGGTGTGTAGTTTTATTTTCTTGTAGTATCTTTATATGCCTTTGGTGTTGGGATGATTTTGGCCTCATACAGTGAATTGGGGAGTGTCCCCTTCTCTTCAGTTTTTTTGGAAGGGTTTAAACATGATTCATATTAATTTTTCTTGGAGTGAATGGCGGAGTTCGCCTGTGCAGACATCTGGTCCTGAGCTATTAGTTGGGACATTTTGGGGGACTGATTCGGTCTCTTTGCTTGGGATTGGTCTGTTGAGGTATTCTATTTGTTGTATAGTCAGTGTAGGTTGTTTGTATGTTACCAGTAATTTGTCCATTTCATCTAGTTTGTCCAATTTATCAGCAGATCTATTTTCATAGATTCTATTTTGATAAGAGATTCTTATGATCCTTTTTTTCCTATGGGGTCAGTAATACGCATAGAGGTATGTCAGGTTCAAGGATTATGATATATGTAACTTACTATAATTTTTTTGAAAATAGGTATATATATATGTAATTAGATATAGATATGTAAAGGATGGATAGATAGACACACATATAGATAGAATTACACAAAACTGTGGCAAAATATTAAAGGTAGACAAATAGGGTATGTGGGTATGGGATATACTGGGGTTCTTTGTATTATGATATAACTTTTGTAACTGTCCTTAACTTTAAAGTTATTTCAAAATAAAAGTTATAGAAATGAAAAAAAAAAAATCCATTCCTATTACAAAGCAATTCTGGTGGGGTTTTTTGTCCTAAAAAAAAGAAGGACAAAATGGGCACGAGAGAGGTGGGTGGAGGCTGGCCTTGCCACCATGGATCCAGAAGGCCACGTGGACATTTGCACACGTGCGTGCGAGTCACGTGTGATGGGAAGGGGCGGGGCAGAGCCCTTCTTGGAATGAAAGTGAGTCCCAACACCAAAAGACGATTTTTTTTCCTCCTATAATTTAGGGAAGAAATGAAACTCTTAGCTAGGGAAATATGTGCTGAACTTGACACTGTTGGTTTGATTATTCTTTGATTAGCCTCATTACTTTGTGATTTAATGACTTATGAAGTTGGACAAGAACAGCCTAGAGAAAATGTCCATGTGAGTCTGAGATATCCATGCACATGGCATCTAACAATGTGCAGATGTGAAATATGGAAAACTTCTCCCCGACATGATCCTATTTGAAACCTCACACTTTAATTCAGTCTGTTAGCAGCAGGAGTGTATTTTAACTTAAGAAAGTGTTCATTCAGTGCCCACTGACTTGGCTTGATAAAATGTCCGCGGTACACACTAGCCCTGGGTTTTCCGCCGTGGTGACTCACAGCCAAGGGCAGCAGTGAGTGATTCCTGACAGTCAGGGAACTTCAGCTGGAACCCTACTTGAATGGTAATAATCTGCTCCTGTAATTGCTGCGGAAAAGGAAAATCCTCTAGAGATTTTACATCTAATCATTTATTTATAAATCTGTAGATGGCAGTCTGCGGAGGACGCTTCGGGGGTCAACTTTGTGCTCAAAATAGTTGCCTGATGTTTACATTTCACAATGTATTTTTTTGTGACGTGCCTCCGTGGTCACAAAGCACCGGGCTTGCGGGTGGCCACGTGGCACCTCGTCGCGTGGCCCAGCTACTTCATTACGGCCTCCTCCGAAGACGGCAGCCCCCTCTGTAGTAGCTGAAATATGCGTGTTTTTCCATCTCATTAATTCAGTCTGCATACAATTAATTTCTGCCTATTAATGAACCCCTTGGTGTTAGTGACAGCTATCTAAACCACTTCACCTAGTGTGAAATAAGAAAGATGTACTTGCAAATTTTTACCCCTTGTCTGTATTTTTTTCGTGTTTGTGGGTCGGAGTGTTTTAGTGCATGAGTCAAGCCTGTAAAGAAATGTAAACTACTGAAGAGTGTGGGGTTAGCCTGGCTGATAGGGAAGTTTGAAATATTAATTAGCTCCACTTTTATTTGGAATAGGTGGCGATACAGAGAAACGGGCCTAGCTAGCACATGGGCGTTGGGGGGAAGTTTGGTGGAGTCCCTGCGTGAGGTTCAGCAACTTTCTTTTTCCACGGATTTAAAACCTTGCCTGACGTGGGCACCCCTCAGAGGACGTCTGTTCTGTGTGACTTCAAAACTCATAATTTCTTGAAAATGAAAATCCAACTGAACCTACAAATTCCAGCCGATGGTGGTGCCCGTGACAGCTGCTCCGGGCGGACGTGACCCGAGGGAAGCGGCTGGTACCGGCGAGGAGGACGTGAAACGAGGGCCCCTCGTCTGAGGACTTACACGGAGTGCAGGGACTCTCCCCAGGTCCCTGTTTTCTTCTCTTCTCCCTTTCTGCCTGGTCATGGGATAGGCTCTTGCCGGGAGAAATGCAGATCTTGATATGAGGGGAGGGATTCTTAGATTTCTTGTGTGGATTTGTAAAAATTCCGATTACAGTTCCTGGCGAGAGTTGTCCAGGAAATCCCAATGTCAGGCTCCTAAAAGTTTCTGGAGTAACTGGATTCTTTCTTAGGGATTTGCGTCCTGGATATTAAGTTAGAGTTCTGTGTCAGGCCAGACTCGCTGATGAAATTCTACATGGGAACAGCTTTAGATTGCCTGTCCTGGTGAATCTACTCGAGTGACATCACGTGAAGCTCTCCAGATAGTCCTGAGGGGAGACGGAGCCAGTGGAGTTGGTCAGCTAAATTGGAAGCAGCTGATGGACTGAAAGCCAGTTAGCCAGACGTTCCCTTTGCCAACTTTCAAAAATGCCAGATTTGTCAATGTTATCAACTGCAATGATGAACAATAACATTTCAGCAGCTTTAATAGGATTGTATAGTCACCCAAATGACACTGTTCCATTTCAGTTGTCGATGAACTGATACAAAACCACACTGGCTGGGTGTCAGTGGAAGCTTCTGGAAGGCGCCTGGCAGCCTTGCCTTTTCCTTCAGGCCCGTTCTCTGCCCAGCTGCCAGGTCAGTGCTGTGTAGAAAGCTCCAGTGCCGTCTCTTCATTCCTGTTTTAACGTCTTCCTGTGGCTTTTAGGATAGAGACAAGATGTGTCTGCCCTGCCCTGCCTTCCACTCCCCGTCTCCCCCACCACCACTGGATTGTGCCCCCTTCCTTGGCCTGGGACCCCCTTCTCCGTCCCCTCCCCCAGTTCAACCAGCTGAGCCCGGATGGTCCTCCCTCAGGAAAGCCTTTCCCGGCAACCCCCGGCTCGTGGCTCTCCCGGCCCCTGGCGTCCCCTTCAGCACGTGTGTCTTCCCATGCGAGGAGGAACGCTCTGTGAGGGCCGGGTGTGTGTTTTCACGACTAAACAGTACAGAGCAGGAATCTGTGAAGTAGACTGCGGTGAGTGAGTGAACACCTGGGTGTTTGCAGAACAGGGAATTTCCAATTCCTGATTTTGAGCCTGTTGGAAGAAAGTTTTGCAAATAAGGCCCAGTTGTTCCAAGAAGCCTAATGAAAAGACTATTAGCATCTACGATGAGCAGGTAAATCTCACAGAAAGTGAGATATCCACTGTTTTTCTGGTGAACTGTCTCCACAGAAAGCAGACCGTGGCTTGCTCTGTTTTTCTCAGTAACCGGATAGAGGTGTTTCTGTTTATATTCTTATTTCTGTGCCGTGGTATTTAATTAGCCCCTGGTGTTGAGGGTTGGCCGATGGACGGGTTCTTCACCCTTGCCCTTGAGTTGAAGGCAATGCCCAGGGGCAGATGTGCTTCACGACCATCCTACAGCCAACTTCTGTGACTTAATGTCAATTATACAGAAAATTACTCCTCTGGCCTCAGAAGTTAATTTAAATCTCTTCTGAGGAAATCGGTGGCTCTTCACACGTAATGGACAGACATTCTTTGTGACGTATTTCTGTAACGGTTTGATAAGTGAAACCGAAGCACCTTTTTTTTTTTAAGTGAAAATGTTTCTTTATGTCAGAAAAGCATAGGGGGCTCTCCAACTCGAAGTCAGCCTGTGAGGTGCAATCGAGATGGGTCAGAAAGACATTTCTAGATGAAGGAGAAAGACAGGAGAACTGGTCTTTGTTACCAAATGAGGGTTGTCCGGTGTAAGGATCTCCCTGTCCTGAGGGGTAGTGTCCTCCGTGCCCGGTGTGTGTTGGTCAAGCGGAATATCAGGAGACAGAAACAGTGAGCTCGAAGAGTGCGATGAGGAAGGAATGAGGGAGAAGTGAGAGCGTGCTCGCTCTGTGCGTCCAGGGATCCGACGCCTTCTGTGCAGAGGGGCTGTGCGGGGCCCTGGAGATGTTTTGTAGGGTCTGCCCATCGTGGCTGGCAGAGCTTGTAGAAGAAATCCTGGGCCGGCCAAAGGTGGGGGCCATTTCGTCTTCATCCTTCTCCTTGGCAGCGGGTGCATCACACACAGCGGGTCCTTGGCAAGTTCTTCTGAAGTGGGGAGTGGTGACAGTGTCTGCATTCAGTGTGACCAGGGTGAAAACCCCTGCATGGCCCCCTGCCCTTGGAGGAGAGCAGGCCTTCGCACTCAGACCCTAAGAGCGTCCCTCCTTCCCTCGCGGCCCAGGGACACTGATGCCAAGTTGGTATTACAGAGTTCCGTGGGGTTTTTCCATTTAAAAAAAAGTGTTTCTTTCTGATCCTGTTACTTAAAATGCTCAAAATTCACTCATTTTTAGTATATGTATCTTGTTTCACTTTTTCCCCATAAAATATTTAATTGAAAATGACAAGGAGGGTGCATTTGCAGTTTTTCCAAGCTCAGGAGCTCAGCTCAGACCCAGCTGACTCCAGAGTTTCTGGTTTGGTTCTTGGAAATATGAGCTGGTTTTCTGAAATACGTACATAATACTTGGCGGAAAGATTTCCAGTCCTAATAGACTAGGAGTGAGGGGATGTGAGAACCATAAAGGGGGGCATCGCGCAGGAGTTGTGAATATTTGTTTTCAATTCTGAGTTTAGTTTTGTTTAACGCCTACTGCTTTAAGGAGGAGAGTGGGGTGGTGCAGAGGGCTGGCTGGTGCTCCTGGCGCCTGTGCTCTGTTTCCTGGGTGCTCGTGCCTGCCCCTTGGAAGGCACCGTGCTCCCAGGCGAGGACCGACTCTGCTGGGAGAGTTGAGGAGATCCTTGGCTTGGCTCTTGAGAAAGCTCTGTGCAGCCCAGCCGAGACCTGAAAGTTAACGACCTCTGTATGTGGCAGTGGTGACCATTACCAGAAATGTCCTCAGTTGGGGTCTGTCTGTTGTTGAATCTTGGTCTCCGGGTGGAACCAAACGCTGAAAGACGTGAAAGGCATTTCCCTGTGTGCCTCGGTTCTGGTTCAGTGACCATTTCTTAGATATTTCAAGTTTTGATGGAAGCAAAGAAACATAGCCGAAGCGCAATCCAAAACCTTAGATGTGGTAGTTTTATTATTTATTTGCCTGCATATATCCTAATTAACCAGTTAGAGTTAAGACGTTAAATTATCATGCCTTTTAGAGAATGCATGAAGAATTCAGTCGAAAACACTAAAAATCTTAGCAGCTGGACCTTGAAGGCTACAGGATAGATTAAAATATATGTATTTATAATTAATTTTAAAGTAAATCCTAAACTGTTTTTAAGTACATTTAGTAGCCACCCGATCCCCCACCTTCCTTCTTCTTGAAATCTTCACTGGTTCACTCGTTAGCGATTCAGCGAGCATCAGAGGAGTTCACAAGGGGAACCGGCTGCCAGGGGCTGTGGGGATGCCAAGATGCTCAGAGGTGTGGGCCACCCTTTTAGGACTGGAAACCTGCAGGCCAGTCCACCTGCGTGGAGCAGCGTGTGGCGGCACATGCCGAGCTCCTGAGGGTGTGCGGGGAGGGCGAGAAGACTGGCTGTACCTCCTGGCATGGGTGCCCGCAAGAGCCCAGAGTCACCCTTGCCAGTGGCAGCTTTCCTTGGCTAAGGACAGGGTGGAGGCTCATGGAGGACAGTCCCGGGGTGGGAAGGCACAGGGTGGCAGGGAAAGGAAAATGGCCCAGGGGCGCTGGAGCTTGGGGTCCGTCCAGGGAGAAGTCCACGGCTGCGTGGGGAGGGCAGGCGACAGCCAGATGTGGCGTTGGACCTGGCTCCGTGCACGACGAGGAGTCGGAGTTTTGTCCGCAGGAGGGTGACAGTGCCCAGCCAGGGTTTTTGGAAAGATGTATCTGCTTTGGCAGGTTCTCTGGATGTGAGTAAGTGGAGAGGCCAGTTCAGAGCTCTGGCGACTGCCCAGGCTTGCGGGCAGGATTTGTACATTATCGCAGCAAGAGGGGAGGGAGATGAGAGGCATTGCAAAGCAGAACAAAGCAGGGTTTCCAAGGGGTTCCCAAATGTGGGTGGATGGGAGACTTTTGGTGCCATAGTAACAGCAGTAAGGAAATGGGTGTGGGGAGAGGCTGAGTCTGAGATGACGTGCTGAGTTGCGGTGGTGACCAGCCCAGCGGGCAGGTAACCACTCTGAACAGCTGTATCTGTCATCCACTGGCCCGTGCCTGATGACGCCTGAGGCTGTCAGGTCCACGCACCTTGGGCAACTTTCCAGGTGGGGGGAATGGAAGCAAGAAGAAGAGCTGGTGAAGGAACTGTAGGGGAGGGAGAGAGAAAACGTGGGTAGCCGGGTGACCGGAGGACTAGAATCCAGGTGCTCGCATCCTGTTTCCTTGGGGGGGGGGGTCAGTGGACGGTGCACACATGGCGCGTGGCTAGGTACCCCGCCCACGGCGAGGGCCACTTGGTGCCGGCTGCTGTGTTAACCGTCACCCAGAGCGCAGGGTGGGCCGCGTGGCTGCGTGTGGACTCAACGGAGGAGGGGACGCCCACACTAGGAGAAGGACGTGAGCCTGGGGGCACTGCAAATAAGGATGGAATCTGGAACTAGGGACCCCCTAGACAAACTGGGCAGACTCCTGAGCAGGGGAGAGAAGCTCAGGCCATCAGGAGTCTGGACCACGAGACTTGTTCTGGAAATGGCACGGTAGTAAATGAGTTAGGCTTCGTGAACGGGTCACAACTGCCCAACCCCACTACCGTATAAGTCAGCAAGTGGGCCTGGCTGTGTCCCGGTAGAGCAGGCACTGGGCCTGATTTGGCCCGTGGGCTGCAGTTTGCCAACCCCTGGGCTGGACCATGGAGACCTTGAAAACCCTGCAGACGGTTTAGAATGCAGGCGGCTGGTTGGTGGGAAGAGAAGTAGCGCCAGAGATCAGCCATCACAAGAGCGCAGCCTGGGGAAGGAGGCAGACTCCGGGGGTTACATCCTGAGGACGGAAGGGCCTGTGAGTGACGCCTGGAGAAGGCCCCGGTCTCTCCTTGCAGCAGCGTCAGCTCACACCTGTGCCATCCCAGCCTCCCCTCCCGGACGCGGGCCGCCACCGTTCACCCCGCCGTCGTTCCCACCTTGGCCAGAGAGGCTGCCCTAGAGTAACAGTCTGGCGTGGACACAGCTTTCTGGCAAAGCAGGACTTGCAGTAAGTTTCATCCAGTCGTCACTCAGTCAGTCAAGGATAAATGATTTTACAATGCAGTGTGAACAAATCAGTGTATAGTGGAGTTGCCCAGTGAATTTTAATTTCTGATGGGTAATTTTTGTACCTGCTCCCATCAGATGGCCTCATAAACCCACATTTACAGGCCCAGGACCACAAGGAAGGGAAGGCAGATGTCATTTCGAGCCCACGCCTGGTCTTGATGGTGGCAACACTGTAGACCTCCAGGAATGTATTTTCAGGAATCTGTGAGTTCTTGGAGATTTTTTGAATTTGTGTTTTCATTGCAATTAAAATCTTTAAGAACCAATATCCCACTGTTTATAAATTCCATAATATTAATTCATAATTGAAAGACATTTCCATAGAATGAGGCTTCCCTTTTGTAAGGTACTGTTTGTCAAACTAGAATTTTCTTGAGCACCTGAGAGAATCCTTTTCTTTTCAAGGGATCCAAAAGTTGCTTAGATTTGAGACTTGGGTCTAGGCCAGGAAGAATTAACCCTCAAATGAAAGCATGGCTCCGGCTCTCGGAGGGCTTTTGCAGCACGGCTCGGAAGGCTTTCTGCTGGCCAAGCACATTGGGGCTCGGCCAGTCCAACGGCAGACCTGGCTCAAGAGAAGGTGCTAGAAATTCAGGGCTAGAGCACCCAAGAGCAGAGCGAATCCAGAAAGCCTTGACGTTTGCCCGTGGACGTGGTTCAGCAGCACGAGGCCTGCGGTCTGACCTTGGGGACCCGGTGCCCCGTGTTGGGGTTGGAGGGAGGAAGGACGTGCTGGCAGCGCAGCATCTGGTGCTACGGAACCGAGCTCCTCTCCCTGCCTGAATGGGTGCCTTGGAGCTCCCAAAACTCTCCTGAATGTGGCCCACACTGTCTTCCTCGGGGGTCACGTAAGGCTTAGGCCTCCCTGGTACCTGCCTCCGAGCTCCAGCCTTCCACACAGGGCCTCTCCCTTGTCTGGCTGTCAGCAAACACCTGTAAATAAATGCCACGTTGTTTTCCTGGAGGCCTGTGACACCTCCTGCCCTCCTCCCCTGGGAGGGCTGTGCTCTGGGTCGTCACGGTGCCCACGGTCCACGGACCCAGCCTGTCGGCGACCGTGACAGCCTCCTGCAGGACAGCATTGATTTTTTAAGAGGGAGGAATAAAACATATAAAATCGGACTTTCCAGTGTGCTTTGAGTAGAAACTGGTGCTTCCTAAAGGAAATTTTAATTGGCTGGCTTTTCAGCTAAAATGTTTTCTGCCCCATTCCACCCTCTCCCTCTTCAGCCTCACTCTCTTGATTCTTTAAATTTCAACTTCTCCCAACCACTGACGTTTGCTTCCTGCTTTTGAGCATAATCGTGTTCTCTGCTGGTAGTTGTGATTGGTAGAGCTCAGGGTGTAGCTTCACTCAGTTTGAGCATCCTGGAAGGAAGATGAGGTACTGGGAGAGCGGCCGGCTCAGAGAGGAGCGCAAGGGCGGGAAAATGGCAGATGTACTCTGTTTTCAGAATGATATCATCCTTCAAATTGAAAATTCTGACTTTCGGTGCCAGTGACAATACTTGTTGAAAAACTACCAATGTTTTCTGCTTCTTATAATCTACTTCTTGCAAATATTAGTACTCTGGAAAAAAGATTTATTTTAATAACGTGCGTTTTATATTTTTTTTTGTAGTTAACGTTGTTTTATTACTCTGTATCCTTGCCAGAAAGCACATTTTAAGAGTTTCAATTCAAAATTAAATATGACCTCAGTGGTTTAAAATACAATTACATTAACTGTCCATTTAATAGTTGCTTTTTTGGCCATTAATATATAGCCAATATACTTGTCTGATATTAAATACAGTATTTTCAACCATGCTAACAGCTAACGTGTTCCAGCTGCAACAACAAACATGCGAAACAAAAGCTTTCTGAGAAAATGAGCTGCAGAAAGTTGTTCCCAGATGAAATTGCAGCATTATCTTCTATCATAAGCTGTGCTTTTCTTAAAAACCTCCACTGTGTTTGATAATAGAGAACAATCTATTATTTATTTAGAACTGTACAACCAGTTTACAGGACAGGTAATTTAGTGGTAGGATTATTTATTAACAAGTTAATGGGACTCCAGCCCTGGTGCTAAACCCCACGGAGGTCAATCCTCCTATAATACATGGTTTTTGGAAAGAAAAGAGGCGGTATCTTCAAATTCCCAGTTATTATTTTAATATTTAAGTTATAATTTATTATTCCCTTGCTAAGATGAAAAAGTTGTTTCCTGGATCTCTGACGGCAGAGTCCTCTACATGCCGTGTGGAGGTCCATGATCATCAGGGTGGGGGTGTTTAATCCCGTTGTTAGGACCAAGCGTATTCTTTTTTCTTTTGTGTGGGATATAAGAAGGGAGAAAGCCCGTTTGACTGTGATGAGCAAAACTAAGACCTGCTGTCGGAGGTGGAGACTGTGCACGAGATGGGCATGGAGAAGGGGACGCAGAGACGTCCGTCCCCAGCCCATGGGAATCTCTGCCCCTTGGCTCGCGCGTGTCAGAAAGCCCCCGCGGTGTGGGAGGGGCAGGGGTCCCTGGCTCACCAGGAGTGATCTCCTTACTTTGGTCCTAGTGTCAACAGGAGGGTGGATCCCACAGAAAGGGTCTGTGGGTGTGCAGGGCAGGTCCCCACGGTGCTCAGCGTGGCTGTCCTCCCAGCCGGACATCTTCCCTCCTCCTCTTTTGCGATCAAGCAGGCTTGCCTTGGAAAAGTGAGAAACCTAAAGGAGAAATGATGTAAACGAAGTGGCCTTGGTATAACACACATGTCGTCACTGGGGTTCAACAAAATCAGCCATACACGTTTTGCAGTTCAGTTTCGTTTTTCTTTCAGTCCTTCTCAGCGTGCAGCCCCGTTAAGTTTTGTGTTTTCAAACCGGCCACATTTCCGGGCTTCAACTGTAGGGTCCTGTTGATGTAAGTGATGCTGGGAGCAAAGCCCACTCCCTGGGCCTTCACAAACTTTCTTATTCAGACTCTGCTGCCATATCTGAGAAGGCAGAAAAATGGAGCTTTTCACTGTTTATAAAATCTTTTGGGGCCGTTCTTCCCCCTCGGGAGTGGTTTTCAGCGAATTATTCATTGGAAAAATGAGACCTGAAATGCGCGTGTGTTCCGGTGCATGTACGTGTGGCCGCAGCCTCTCGCTCACTCACTCGTGCAGCGGCAGGGGCTGGGCCCCGGGAGTGCACACATAGGCCCAAGCGCTGGGAGGTGGGGGTGCCCCACGTGGACACGGGGTTCTTCCCCGACGTGCCGTCCGCTGCGCCAGCCGCAGACCCCATGACAGTGTTTCCCAGGGGAGGCTTCTCCAGGGAGCCCGGTCCCGAGCCCGCCTTCACGGGACCCTGCCTGCTGTCCACGAGGCCACCGAGGACAGGGCTGTGCGTGGAGGCCTGTCCTCGCTGCCAGAGGGTCGTCGTGAGGAGGGGGACCTGGTGTGCACACCGAGCCCCTTCCCTGTTTACAGGAAGGCCGTGTGCTGTGTGCCCGGGTCATCGAGGGGGCATCCCGCCGGCCTCAGGGTGTTTGAACATAAGCCCGGCCCCTCCTTCCAGGGTTGTGGATGAGCAACGTCCAGTGGGCAGACGCCTGGGGCCCTGAGACCCTGTGTGGGCAGCGTTTCTCTCCTTGGAAGCTTCCAGAATATGACACAACCAGCCTCAGCACCAGGTTCCCACTGTCTTTTAATAATAGTGCAGGGACCTTAACTGCAGTCCTGTGGATTGGGGAAAATTTATAGGAGTTACCGAAAAGTAGAAGAGAAAAATCCAAACACTAAATAGAACATGTGCTGTCAAGAATAGGACCTGTTAACGTGGACTTTTCCTGATGAGGGGCAGGGGCACTTTGCCCTCAGGAGATAGCAAATGGACTTTCTTCAAACCCTGGTTCCTTCCCTTATGTGCTGGGTGAGTTGTCATCACATCCCCCTGTGGCCTCAGTGTCCTCATCCGGGAAACAGTGAACAGTCCCTTCAGCAAGAGTTCCCACAAGGAATGCACAGAACAGCTGGACATGCCTGGGTGCCTGGCCCGTGCTAGAAGCTCAGGAAACAGCACCTTTGAGGCTGTGATACTTGGATGAACAGTACGACACTCCCATACAGTCGGCTGTCGGCTGCATTCAGTGGCACCCACCCTTCTGAGCTCCATGTCGGGTAACATGAGGCAAGACTCTGGGCCCTTCTTTCTGCTGGGTCTTCAGAGCGCCTAGCCTTGGCGATGGCTGACCTGGGCGGTGTTGAGAGGCGGGATTTCAATTGCACGACAGAATGAATCATCTTTCAAACTTCTTGACAGCATGACCTGAGATTTTCCCACTCTTGAGCTGCCTTCTTCTTTGAACATTTGTTGATTGTACAAAGCCAAGGATGCTCACGTGGCTCTTTCAGGCACTCTGTGTCCCTAATGTCCTGTGTCCCAGATCAGTCCGTCTTTTGAAATTGAAAACCTTTGGTGGCACAGAACAGTCGGTCTCACGTGGTGACCTCCTGCACTGCCATCCCATCTTTGGAGCACAGACATTGATTTTCCTTGTCTTGGCATGTGGCACAGGGAGTCTGTGTCACATGACTGCAGTGACACAGACCCACAGCAGAGCAAGGCAGGGCCAGAGCAGGGGCTCAGCGGGCCTGGGGGCAGCAGCCGGGCAGGGCAGAGACCTGCTGCAGAGGACCATGGGCACGATAACATTAGTGTAAAAGACGCACATGGTCACCCAGATGTCCTGTCCAAAACCTACCTCAGAATGAGACGCCTCTTTGATCTCTGCTCACAGATGGGGTGCCCACTTCTCTGGGATGGAAGGAACATTGCTGAGAAATACAGAGTTAACTAGCCCCAAAGCTCCTTTGAGACCTAAAAGACCCTGGGGAGAGCGCCAAGCATTTGATGAGACTCCAATGGAATGACTCTTTAAAAGTTTTATATTTTTACAAGTATTTCTCAACAAATGAACTAATTTTATTCTTATTGACAGAATTGTAATAAATCTCCTTCCACACCAATTTGATTGGGATTTTTTATTCCTCTTTTATGTTCGCTATTATTTCTTTTTAAACTCTTTTATTGCTAACATATAAGCATTTTATTGATAAGCTAAATTACGCTGGGAAAGAGGAATGTACCTCTCGCGTGTGAAATGTTAACAAGCTTCTTTGTTCACTGCCTCAGTGGCGAAAAGCAAATACAACACAGACACAAGGCTATTTGAACTCTTTATTTGCCACATTTACAATATTAATAACAGCATTTCCAGAAGTTGTCACATCAAGTAAAAGGTCTTCATTCCAGGCTGTCTTTTGGGGCCAAATTGAGACTGGATGCATGCATTTAATAAATTGTAGTCTCAAGTAGTCATTTTTGTAAATAATTAGTTTCAGCGAAAGAATAAGTTAGCATATTGTATGCATCTAATGTTGCAAATGTACATACAGCAAACTTAGCTATTAATCAGCAGTCAAGCACCGCAAGTGAGGTCTCATACATAATGAATTGTGCTTAAACCTCGTGGGTTTCTTGATAGAAAAATAAAAGAAAACACAAGTGTAGTAAGCTTTTGAATAAAATTTAACTAGATTGCTCTGCATCCTGTAATTGTTTTGGAATCATTAGGGACCAGATAATTCATCTGTAGTTTTGGGGTGTTTTTATCTTCATCTGTCAAATGGGAGAGACTTTAAATGATATGTTAAAATGTTGATGAAATGCAGTTTTCCTTTTAATGATTTGAACATTTAGGGGAAAAAGTAAATAGGCCTTTTTAGGCATTCTCATTTGCCAAGTATACGATTTAGATTGTCTTAGAAAAAATATGTTTTATTATTGCTGCTGTATTTTTAAGAATCAATTACTTTTCAAAAGAAAAAAGAATCAATTTTTTTTAGATCCTTTATCATGTAGTTCTTCTGGCATGCACCTTATATGGGGGGAAAGGGGTTGAAATTCCACATGAAATTTTCTCGATGTTTTTGGTGAGTGTTTTAAAATACTGTATTAAATTCTTCTGTGGTCTTGTTTAGGTTATGACATTAATTGTAGCCCTGCATTTTGAGGGCTTAGGATGCCCATTAAAATTGATACCCAACTTAACATGCCCATGGCCACCCAGAGTTGGGATTGAAGTAAATTTTAAACTGCCTCTTCCCCCTCCTGTCACTGACCTTGCGGCATGGGCCGTTATGCTGGGACCATAAATCTAAGATTCTTTTTGGAAGCTGGAGAGGTTGGGGAGTGGAGCAGAAAGGCGAGAAGCGGTCTTTAGGCTGTCTTTGTTATGACCACACGGTAAAAGCTCAGCAGGAATTTGCTGCCTGGGCCTCCTGTGAGGACTTGCTTAAATACCGCCTCCTCCATGAAGCCCTCCTGTTTCCTCTGTCTAAACCAGGAGTGATGCCACCATCATTGCTTACTTACCTGTCTTGTGTGATAGAAAGTCTTCCTTTTGTATAGAAAGCATTTTTGAAAGCAGGTGCTAAACCCAGACGTTTTAAAGTCTGTCAGTATACTCACCTGTTAGGAATGGTGGGTGCTCTCTTCCCAGAGAGAAAAATAACGTTTATTAATTATACCTATCATTTTTATATGATCTGCACTGTATGTCTGTTATTCATAGGTGTTTAGGCAGTGTTTCCTTTTCTCTCACAGTTGAATACTTAGTGAGAAGTTAGTGTGATGACGCAGGAGTCAGGTAGACAGCACTTAGCACGCAGTGAACACCCAGTCGCCTTCCTCGTCTTCGTTAGCAGCTAAGACCAGCAAGGCGCCAGTGGATCTGTGGATCCCCTTTCTGGCTTGCCATTTGGTTTCCTTCCTCACCTCAGTTGTATAGTTTAAGATCTGTGTTCAGCACCATTTTTTCTTTTTTTTTCCTACTCCATTTACTAAAATAATTCTAGAATATTTATATAATTACACAGACTCTCGAACCAGCATGGTGAATTGCCACAGGCTGCTGGACACCTTTGCCAAGAAACAGTTACTTGCATTGCTCCGTCAGCAGCTGGCTCTTGGGTTCCTTGAGAGGCAAGAGTGGAGAGCCACAGAGGCCAGTTTCATCACCTCTGCCGGTGCCCGTCAGACCTCAGACGCCTGAGGACAGGGATGGCCCGGAGTCGATATTCTCACCAAGGAGCCTGTGCATGGTGGGTCCTGAAAAATGCTGGTTGGAAAACAGATTTTATTCGCTCTCTTCAGCCTTTCCATTAAAAAGTGAACTTTGTTGATAGCAAACAGCATTAGTGCCTTTCTTGTCTTCAGTCTTACCACTGGAAGAGAAACATCTGAACTTTAGCAAGAAGGCATAATTAAAGGCAGAACGAGTCTGTAAAACACAAGCACTCAACAGCCTTCATTGTAAAAATGGAAAAGCCAATCATCAACTTTATATGGAAGGGTAAGGGGCCCTGGGTAGCCAAAACTATCCTGAGAAACAACAAAGTTGGAGGACTCCCACTTCCTGATTTTAAAACTTATTACAAAGCTACACTAATCAAAACAGCACGGCACTGATACAAAGGCATATAGACCAATGGAAATGAATTGAAAGATCAGAAACAGACACTCATATCTATGGCCTATTGAGTTTTCAAATGGTGTCCAGTCCACTCAATGGGGAAAGAGTAGTCTCTTCAACAAATGGTGCTGGGAAAACTGTATATCCATATGCAAAAGAATGAAAGTGGACACCTATTTCACACCATATATGAATAATCAACTCAAATTAGTTCAAAGACCTAAATATAAGAACCAAAACAATAAAACCAGAAGAAAACCTTGGGGAGCATCTTCAGGACTTTGTGTTAGGCAGTCGTTTCTTTGACTTCACACCAAAAACATGAGCAAACAAAGAAAAGTGGTACTTCATCAAAATTAAAATAATCGTGCATCAGAAGACTTTATCATGAAAGTAAAAAGACAACCTACAGAATGGGAGAAAATACTTGGAAACCACATATTCAGTAAGAATTTAATATCTGGAATATATAAATGAATCCTACAACTCAACAAGAAAAAGACAATCGAATTTTAACATGGGCACAAGACTTGGATAGACATTTCTCCAAAGATATACACATGGCCAAAAAGCACATGAAAAGATGCTCAACATCCTTAGTCTTTAGGGAAATGCAAATGAAAACCACAATGAGATGCCATTTCACACTCTTTTAAAAAAGCTGCTAGTAGAAAAAAGGGAACTAAATGTTGGAGAAGATGTGAAGAAATAGGAGCACTTATTCATTGTTGGTGGGAATGTCAGACGGTACAGTCACTGTGGAAAACAGTTTGGCTTCCTCAGGAAGTTATGTGTAGAATTACCATGTGGCCCAGCAATCCCACTACTAGGTATAGACCCAAAAGAACTGAAAACAGGGACTCAAACAGGTATTTTCACACCAAAGTTCATAGCAGCATTATTCACAATTGCCGAAAGATGGAAGCAACCCAAGTGTCCATCAACAGATGATGGATAAACAAAACGTGTATAGATACAATGGAACAGTATTCACCCCTAGAAAACAATGAAGTTTTGATACGTGAGACAACCTGGGTGAACCTTGAACATATCATATTGAGTGAAATAAGCCAGACACAAAACGACAAATGTTATATGACCTCGCTGATACAAAATAATTAGAAGACACAAATTCATAGTGTTGGAAAGTAAAATATAGGTTATCGGGCTGGCGTGGAGGTGGGGAATGGGGAGTTGATGCTTGATCGGTGCAGTTTCTGGTTGGGGTGATGGAGAAGTTTTGGGCATGGGTGGTGGTGATGGTAACACAGCATCGTGAATGCAGCTAACAACACCGGATTGTATATTTGAATGTGATTTAAAGAGGAAATTTTAGGTTGTATATATGTTACTAGGATAAAAAAATATTTAAAAAAACAACAGCATAGGACTGTACAACACAAACAGTGAACCCTAATGTAAACTATGGACTAAAGTTAATAGTATAATTACAATAATATTCATTCATCAATTGTAACGAACGTACCACGCTAATACAAAGTGTTAATAATAGGGAAAACTGTGCAGGATTTCAGGGGAGGGCACGGGTATATGGGAACTCTGCATTTTCTGCACAATTTTTCTGTAAACCTATGACTTCTCTAATTTAAAAAAGATTAAATCAAGCACAGGAGCTCTGCTAGAGAACTTTTAAATTGGACACAATTGTGCATTTGTCCTTGGAATCTCACAGGAGCCTACCCATGATGTTTATAAATCCAGCTCTTGAATTTTAAATTTGTGCTGAAATGTGTCCTCCTCGAAGCCCTTCTCTATCCTTGAGTCCTGGGGCCTCTGCCTTCCAGAGCAGGCAAGATTGGCTCAGCTCAGAGCCCCGATGCGTGTCTCACCCAAAGGGCTCCTAAAGGCCGTGTGCATCCCAGGCTCTGGGCTCTGGCTTCCCCTGAAAGTTTCCCCAGAATAGCCTCGTGTTTTCACACAGAGGTCTCTGCCTGCCGAATTCTGTGCGTCTCTGGAACTGTTCTCCTGGGTGACCCTCCACCACCAATACTCCCAAACCATACGACCGAAACGTCATCCTGGGGAGACAGAGGCTGGAATTTCTGGGGTCACTCAAGAGAAGACTTTGGGTGCATGGCAGGCTCTGTCCTGGGGCTACGCAGTCTCTCTGTTGGGTGGGGCTTATGGCTAATCAGATACATTTCTTATGTGAGACTTTTGGACTGTTTTCTTATATCAAATGGAGTCTAAGCAAAGTGCATTATATTTTAACATCTTTGTGGAGTAGAATTCATTTGGAAATGAGGATGTAGGTAATTCTTTTAAGCCCGTAGCATCTTGGGGCATCCCCAAATCTATGTCCCCCTGTGTCCCCCTGTGTCCTGCCACGCTGGGTGGGTTCAAAGCTCAACTTGGGAAGAGACGAAAACAAGGCTCCAGGCCAGGAGAGCTCTCGGTGCTTCCCCCCTTGCCACCCGTGACATTCACACCCTGAGCCGCTTCCAGATGCAGGTGGCCAGCCTGCCCGCTTTCTCCACTGTGGGCAACTTGCAATAATGCCAAGCGAGTTCTGTGCTGCCTTCCGGGGACCGTTTTGGGGCCGCCTGGGAACACCCCTGGGAAGGCTGGCCTGGGGAAGGGGCACCACCCCCCGGCTCTCGATGCCCATGTCCCTTTGTCCACAAGGGCCACCAAATTTAGATGTGACCGCCTCACCGTCCAGTCCTCCCGGTTCCCGCCGGGTGACTGCCGCCCCTCTTCGTTTCTGTCCTGGTTAATCCCGGAGCATGAAATGTGAGCTTCGGGAAGGTCGGAGGGCATTTGCCTCAAACAGCTCCTTTCCTTGTCCTCCCCACTGGTAACTCTAGGTACGGACGGCCGCCTGCTTTATTAAAAACGGTGTTTCAGAAGTGTGTCCCGGAGCGTTTTGGTCGCTTCTCTGTGCCCGCTCCCTGGTGGTGTCCGTGTTGTCCTGTTGGACGCCCCCACGGTGACGTTCTCTGGAGGCACAGGAGATGCCCGCTGGTGTTCGGCCCCCGGCACGCGGGCGGGAGGCCGGGAGCAGGCGTGACGGGGGCTGCGGGGCCACGGCCGGGGGGCCTGCAGGAACTCCCCCTCCATGAGGCCGGCCAGCAGTGCCGCGGCCACGCCACGGCTATTTCAGGGACCAGTAAAGCAAGGCTGGAGGAGAGGGCAGGGCAGAAGAATAAATTTCATTTTATTGTAGAAATGGAAATTTGTGTCATGGCTTTAAAAATCTGGTTTTATGTGTGTGTTTAATGCCATTCATTTTAAATGTAGGATCATAAATCCTTGCTTCGGAATCAAAGCTGTTTAATTACATTTCACCCATGAATAGTTATCTAATGCCAATAGATAAAGAGTTAAAAAAAAAGGAGAACTGCAGAGTAAATCAGAGGTTGAGATCTTTAGCACAAGCATAAAAAATCAATTTAAGACGAATTTTACTACTATAAAAATTCTTCAAATATCCTTTTAAGAGTGGGAAATGCTAGGAAACACAGATCACATTTCAATTCCCTTAGCAATGTGGAGGAAAAGAATGCCCGCATTTGCAGGGCCTAGAAAGGCCAGAACGTACATCTCACCAGGGGCTCTAGAAGGATAAGGGATTACACCTCTCAACGAAAAGCTGGTTGCTGGCGGGTGCAGACGGCCCTGCCGCTTGGTCTAGAATGCTGTCTCCCCCCATGTATGCTCGCAGAGCTCAGGCACCCCCTTGGCAGATGTGCACTTGCCTTTCCTGGCCCTTCCCGGCCAGTATCCGGCCCCGTGTGAGTTCAGCAGGGTGGCCGGACGCACCCTCCTGAAAAAGGAGCCAAGCAAGGAGGTTGGTCTGGGCACCTTGAGCCCATCCCTGCCCCTTGCTTGCTTTTTCAGGAAGAGCCCCCCGCCCCATGGGTGACGGGGTGGTTGTGGGTAGAGCCGCACACAGCGGAACATCGGCCATCCTCGCTTCCTCTTTGAGCAGGTGTTTGCAGAGCCGCCCGGTTGAACGAGACGCACCCACGGCCTCATATTGCCTGTGTTGGCGCGGGGTGGAGGGGCTCCAGCTTCAGCCTCGGTGCCCGCCACCCGTCTCCTCCCCCTCCCACCGTCCCTGCAGAGCAGGGTGGCAAAGCACGTCACATATGTCCCCGTCCTTCTGTCCAGGCATCGTCAGCACCCTGTTTGTTCTGAGTAACAGAGCAAGAATAGAACGACCGAGAATTTCCTCTGGAAAGGAACAATGTGGAAGCCCAGGGAAGGGACGGAACGGGGCCCCAGCGCCATGTGCTCCCACACAGCGGCCCCTGCCCGTCGGAGGGGGTGACAGGGTCGCCCGACGTCAGCCTGCCCTGCTGGGTTTGACACTTGGATCTCGCTTTCGAGAATTAATTTTCCATGTCTGCCTGGTCATCTTGGTGGGCCTGTTTCTTCTTTCCGTTATTCCCCGTTCCCTTGTGAGCCGTCGGTCTTTGAGCCCCGGCGTGTGCTCAGAAGCCTTCCTTGACCCGACCCCCGTCCCGCTGTGAAACACGGTAAGAAGGGATCCCCGGCGCACCCACCCAAGGAAGCTTATTTCTCGAAAAATCCAAGGACCTCAATGGAACCCTTAGGCCACAGAAGGCTGTGATCGGAGACCCAGACTCGAGTGGACGATTGCGTGAAGGCCCCACGCGAAGGTCTTCCATGGCCCGTCTCACCTGTCGGAGGGAGGACAGCCCCTGACCCGGGGAATCCTTTAATGCTTCGTTTTCACGGCTCTTTCCCTCCCTCCCCCTCTGGCTCCCTACAACACACGTGTCCCCACGTCACACAGTCACTTCTAGTTTGGCAGCGGCACCTTCCCTGTTTCGTAACTAGAACGAGCGTGGGCACGGCGGGCTGTCTCCAGCGGCCACACGTAGGGTGAGCTGTGCCCGTGAGCGTGAGGGGAATAGAACACGCCAGAGCTGACCCACGCGGACGCTCTGGAACCTCCTTAGTCCCTTGGCTTGCCATTTTTAACCGTTTCTTTTCTTTTCTAAAAACGTGAATGTCCTAGGTAGAATGCATGAGTTGTTTCGTTGAACCTATGCTTTCTATGCTGAGAGAGAGAGAGTGGCAGAGACACTACTTAATGTCCACTGTGCACTTTGAGCCTGAATAGTTTGTATCACGTCTAATACTCGCCCAAAGACGCAAAACGTCGCGTTTGTTTAACCGGGAGCTGGTACGTAAGCTACAGTTAGGTTTCTTTGATTTCTGCTTCAAGTGTAGAAGACAGGAAGTCTCTTTAACTCTAAAGAAGTCGTGGGGTTTCTTTCTCACCTCTTGCCTCATCTTGTGTTTGTGACTTTATTCAGATTTGTACACACTCTCCCAAGAAGAGCGGAAACTAGTCACCCTAGAGGTGGTCTGAGAGCTCAGCGAGAGGGGGATGTTCTAAGATTCATGGCTACATTTTCTTTTCCAATTCAGCCTCAGACTCGCCATGATCGAAACTGGACCAACCACGTCCTGCTGCTCTACCCGGTTCCCCATGGGGACACCACCCTGCCCGGACCAGAGCCGGAGAGCCCCGGCCCTCCGCTCCCAGCCCAGGCCGTGGAGCCGAGTTCCCCACAGAGTGCTTGGCACTCCCTGTCCAGAGTTCTCGCTCTCCAGCCCTGCTCGGGGCAGCTACAGGCCCTTCTGGCCTCCACCCAGGGCCACCCTCCAATCTTGCCGTGGGCACCCCTGCTCGAAGGCCTCCTGTTGCTCCGCCTGCTCGTGGATCAGAACCCAGTTCTCGACCTGCTATGTACAGCCCTTGCCCAGTGAGCCCTTGCCCAGTGCAGCCCTTGCCCGGTGTCCTGGGGCCTGGCCCCTCCACTGCCCGCATTGTGGTGTCTGCCCCTCTGGGTCTGTGCTCACGGCCTGCTCCATCAGGAACTGCCACCCCTTCCATGGAGCCTCTCCTGGCCCCGCGTCCAGCTGGGGCTGGCATGATCCAGCCTGAGCTCCAGGGCTCTTGGCCTGCTATGTGCTGGGCCACATCTCCAAAGGGGGCTGCTGCCTTTTCCTCTGCGCTTTGACCCTCCGAGGGTGGTAGATGTGGGCTGCACAAAGCCGTTCTGTGGCTCCAACACAGCACCTCTGGGAGGCCTCAGCGGAGGAGCGGACGGCGGGGTGGGCAGGGTTGCAGACATCCTGCACTGCATCGCAGGGGCTGGCCGCCTGCCCACGAAGGCCTCCGAAGCCACACTGTCTGAAAAGGAGACTCAGAAACGCTGCCTGAGGCCAGGCACTGAGACATTCTTTCCTAGGAATCCTCTTCTCGAAAGCCTGGGTCCCTTGCCAACGTATCAACTTGCCATGCTGCACGGCTGGTAGAAACGGGCATGGCATGCCATCCTGTCCCAATGGAATACAGGAGGCATTTCCTGTTTGCAGGGCTCAGAAGGTCAGTTGATTAAGCTCCTGCTATTTATTACTTTTGCAGCACCCATCCCGAGGAGCTCGGTGGTCCAGGGAACGTGCCGGAGCCCCTGACCCAGTGTGCATCCTGGCTGGAGGCCTACTTCCACGAGCCTGCGGGGATCGACGTGCGGCCCCTGCCTGCCTTCCACCATCCCACCTTCCAGAAAGGTTGGTACCTAAGGCTCACCACAGTGTTTCGCTCAGGGAGTTTGACTTATTAACTGTCACTTACATCACAGCCCATTTTACTGACTCTACCAACTTGATATCTTTACATCATCCAAACACAGGCAGCACACGGTTGAGCTGGAGGGACAGCCAGCCGGTCCAAATGGCTGTGTTAGTTTTGGCACACCGTCACATAATTCTTGGCAAAGGCGATAAAAATGATGCATGCAGATCGACTCGTGACTCTCACTGGCTGAAAGGTTTAAATAGGAACACATCTGAATAGCAGTAAATTTTTCAATAAGCTTATTGTTAACTTAAACTGTTTGCCAACAACAGAGAATGAGACTTGGAAATGGACAGTTAGCCACTTCCATAAATGCAGCTGACGACAGTTGTTATAGTCGAGAGCTGGAGTATGTTTTCTCAGAGAAGTTTTAAGTTTAATTTCTCTAACCTAGCCTGGTTAGATGCCATAGTCTTCTTCACAGACGAATTGAGGACCCTTTGCCTAAGTGTGGATGCTTGAGGCACTTAATCTGACAACCCGAAAACATTTTCTCAGACTTACTTCTTTTTAAACTTTTGTTTGGATCTGCTCCATACAGAAATTCATTTTGGCAACTAAAAGCATTCCAGATGCAGGCCAGGGGTTTATTTGGCACACTTATCCTCTCCATAAACAATCATTTTATTATAAATGGGGCATGTATTTATATGCAGAGATATATATGGATGTGTCTGTATAGATCTCATGTATGTGGATGTATACATATATGCATGCAGGTATATATAAATTTAAATAAATATATATGTGTGTAAATATACATACACTTAAGGAAAAAAATTTCTTGACCCTCAGATTTTAGATAAGGTAAATGTAAAGCAATCTTGAATTTCAAATTTAAATTTTCTAAATAATAATCAGTGTTCTTACTGCTGCTATGAGTTTAAGAAAAAAGGAACTCAACAGTGGAGCCCCGTTTCCAGGGGATGTGAGTAGCACAACCCCTGTGTCGATCAGCACAGTCAGGCGGGAGACAGAAGGCGCCTCGGCCACTGTTTGCGCGTGAGCTGAGCGTGTTCAGCCGTGAGGAGCCGGGGGCGGCATCCCGCTGTAGCCGGGAGGGCTGCCTCCACAAGCTCGCATTCAGTGGGCTCCAGAATTTCTAAACGGGATCCCAGGTCAGGTCTGGGGTGCTGTAGCGTGCCCTGCCAGGACCCCCCAGACCCATCCAAGGAGCCTTGCCATGTGGCCGGCACGTGGGGGCGTTGTGGGGTGGGGGCCGTACCCCGGCCCCCCTGGCTGCCCACCTGCCCACAGGTGCCCCTCACCTGCCCACGTCCCACCTTCCTGGAACCCTGGAGCCCCCTGGTGGGGTAGGGGACATGGGGCCCATCACTTGCTGAGCGCCTGCTTCGTCCGGCCCCCGTTGCAGCCTGGGGAGGTCAGAGACGTGGCTGTGTTTCCAAAGCCGGGGCCAGGGTCTGAAGATGCGAGCGCTTCCTCGTGCCGTGCCCACCTGGGGGTCCCGCCACGGCCGTAGGAGCAAGAAGCCAGGTCCCCCTGCCAGACAAGCTCTGCGGCTGCAGGTGGATGCCCTCACTGGGACGAGTCCCACCGGCAAGGTTCTCGTGGGAGGGGCGGCTCTGGCACTGACGTCCTCGATGGCCCGGGAGCCCCGCGCTGGCCCCAGACCCAAGGTGCATGGTCCCTGTGGCCTGTTCCTGAGGGTCCCTGGCGACTGCTGGGAGCCAGGGTTTCCCACACCTTGGCCTGCGCAGAGCCAGTCTTTTTAATTTAGCTCAATTATTTACCCCTGAGCAGGACCAGGTGCTCGCTTTACAGTTTAGTGACAGGGAGGTGGGATGGTAATAATGAAACGGCCAACATGACGTTAATTGGCACCAACCCTGGATGTGGTAATGCCCCTTTTCTGTCCAGGGGTCATTGGGTTCGTGTCTCATAGTGTCAGGGAAATAAATGGCAAGTGGGAAAGTTCCACTGAAAATTCTCTGACAGTCTAAGAGTTCTCAGAAACTGTGGATTGATTAATTTAAAGAAATAAGCCTTCCTTGTAAACTAAGAGAAATGGGTACCCATTAACATGGGGTAGCTGTTTCCTTAGCAGATTCTGTTTTCTGTGCATTTATTTTTTAATTTAACATGCTTTCGTGTATCATATTTTTGTTACTTTCTTCTAAGATTCAGACCAGGTCTATTTGTTTTAACTAAGGAAAAAAGAATGTATAATTCAGTTCTTCTCAGCCCCTGAGTTCCGCACATTTGCCTCTTCTTCCTGAAGCCCCAACTTGTAAAAATCCCAGCCTCTCTGTTCAGGGTCTCCGTGGTCTTAGCCCAGCCTGTGCCGCAGGGGTCTCCCCACGGAAAGGCCCTTCCTGCAGGTGTGAGCCAGATGCAGCCCCTCAGCCCTCACGAGCCTGGAAGCGATGGACGGGCTGCTCTCGATTTGTTTACCGTTTTTAAGGTTCGTGGCAAAAAGATGTATGAAGTTGAACCAGATGAAATCACCATTTCTTTAGGTTAAAGCTGGTCAAATATTGGAAATTTTGTGTAGTTCAACCTCTTATCCTGGATGAATTTCCAAAGTTTGCTTAACAGCAAGTTCCTTTTCTGGGTTTCCCTACAAAGCAACACTTAAGCGGCTGCCCCTGGCCGGGCCTTGGGGGTCCGCGGCTCGCGTCCCGCAGGTGGAATTGGCAGGTGGGCTTTCCCGGTGGGAGGGGGCTGGTTGCCATGCCTGTGGGTGCCAGCCAGCTGCTGGCGAAGAAATTGGAATAAAAGGGGCGCTGGTGAGAAAAAATGCCTTCTCATTTCTCTTCAGATTGTTGCGTAGCAGTAGTCAGAGCGTTTTCTGAAAAACACAGAAAGTAGTTAATTTTTTTTCTATCCTAGTTTATGAAAAGCATCAACAGAATCGTTTTTCTGGCGACGCTGTGGTCGGGACGTGGTGGTCCCCAGCCCAGTGGAGCGTTTTTGGGCAAGTCACTTCCGTCCTGTCGTCCTCTTGAGGAGGTCAGCTTTGTTTATTTTCAAGTCATTTTCCCCCAAGACTGTTTATTCCGTGAAGCCATCGTGCTTTAACATGTCTGTCGTCATGGATACTACTCAAACTTCTTTTCTGCTTCCTTTCCCTGATTCCTTTCTGTTCGCTTGTCCACGTTTTAGCTTCTTTGTGTAACACACCTGCTCAGGTAGCCCTGCAGGTGGATGGCAAAAGAAGCAAGAATGCTAAATGTCTAGTTTGCCGAAAGTAGTTTCTCACGAAGCGTTCAAGGAAAGCAGACCTACCGAAAACATTCAGAGACTGAATGCGCTTCTCTTCCGTATCGAGCCTCCTGCCGTGGAGGCCCTCCTGGAAGGTGCTGCAGATGGACAGATGGACAGCAGGCGGCTCCCGACAGGACGCGGCGGTAGGGGGCGGGGAGCAAGGTGCAGACCAGGAGCCCCACGAGCGGGCCCTGGAGCGGGGCCTCTCCACGTCTCCCGCGGGTTCCGGTGGTAGCTTCCCTGGCACCAAGGCCCCTTAGGGAAGAAGCGCCCAGCTCTGTGCGGGGGACCCCACGAGGAGCAGCCCCGTGTGGGCAGTAGGACTGCAGCTCTCCTGCCTGTGCTGTCTCACAGATGATGGTTTTTAAAAGATGAGCTCTGAGTTTTCTTTTTAAAGTGACTGCAATGTTCTTTTTAAATGAAATATTTAACACATTAATAATTCCTTCGTCACAGCTCTTAGCTTATAGCTATGAAATCCAGGCGCATGACAGTAAAATCTGCATTTTTCAAACCTGCCGGCTAGCAGTAAGTTTCTTGTAACTTCCATTCCCGAGCCTCAAAGAGGATTCATATTCTCCCTTAAATATATCTCACTCAGCACTCACCTTTCGGAAGGGCCTCTGATGGAAGCCCTGGCATAGGGTTCCGGGAAGGCCCCTCCTCAGGTTGAATTAATCAGTTTCCCGCCGTGTCCTGGAAGTGATGTGCACCATGTCCTGGGAGCCTTCCGGGGGAGGATACTGGTGACCTCGGGTCCTCTCCGTGCCCACCCTTTAATGTGAAGCCCCTCCGAAGGCTGGGGAGGGGCTCCGGGCCTGCCCTCCCCGGCCTGCCGGGCACGGCGCGTGGCCCCTTCCTGCTCGTTGTGAGCACACCCAGGAAGCCGCCGGGCCTCACAGGCAGGGTGCCCTCCCACCCCTCGCCCAGTGCACCCTGCCAGACAGGGTTGGAGGGTCTCCCAGGGGAGAAGGACCCCCGGCCCTTTCCTGTGAATGGCTGAGAGCACTCTAGGTCCTTCTCAGAGTAGCTCTGCAAGCCTGAATGCAGCCTAAGCTCACCCGCAGAGTGCTGCTGCTGAGTGAGACGTTTTCTCTTTCAGCTTCCCCTCCAGACCCTCCTGTTTCATGTTCGCAGGCAGCTTGTGCTGATATTTGTCCCTGAACTTAAAAAAAAAAAAAAAAAGACCAATTTAAAGGAAGATAGCGGCTAAAACAGGAGCTGCGCTTACAGGTTCTGTTTGGTAGCAATCACTGTTCTCCCTTTTTTTAAACGAGGGCTTATAAAAATCGTTGCCCTTGCTGAGATATTAGCAAGTGGCGCTGGGAGGTGTGTGAGCCTTCCCATGCTGGCTTATTGATTAGAACAAGCTAACAAGTCTGCACTTAAATTAAGTGGGAAGGAAAAGGCTGGGAGTATAATTCTTTAAACCTCGGAGCCACTGCGCTCCTTTTCGGGGCCGGAAATGGCAGGGCTGGGAGTCCAGGGCTGAGGCCTTCCGAGACCGCAGGAAAGGCGGGAGAATCCCGGGTGTGGACAGCAGGCCCCACTTGCCCACCAGGGGCCGAGGATGGTCGGTAGAGTACGGGCAGGAATGACCACCGTTTCCCCGAGTGTCAAACCCAGCCTGTTCCTGTGTTGGAGAACCCTGAAAGCAAAGAACAACTTGGAGTGCTTCAAAGCAGAAGCAGGGTGGGAATCCTCGAAAAGCAGACAATGGAGAGTTGCAGGAGCAGAGGAACGACTGGAGTTCGCAGGGTCTTGGGGTATCCTGGGGCGGCCCGAGAGGGCACGGCCCCTGCTTGCCTCCCTCCTGCAGGGCTCGCTCCCCCTTCCCGAGGACTTCCTCCCCTGCAGGACCCAAAGACCCCTTTGTGCCATTACCCTTTACCCCTCAGAGCCGGTGGAGGAGACGTGCTGCTTTCCCTGAGCGGCTGGTTCTGTTGGCCGATGGGCCTTGCTCTCATGGAAGGTGGGAGCAGACGCAGGGTCCCTCCACAGCGGACTAGGGCAGCTCTCCCTGGGTCTGTATATCTGCATTGTCTCCCATCCCTCGCTGGAACAAAATGTGCAGTCGTGCAGAATTCCGTGCCCCGGGTTGAAGGCTTCCCCAGGCGATGGCCCAGCCTGAGCAGCCGAGATGTCACTTCAGCGGAGATGCCCTGCAAGCCCCCCAGGAGGGTCCCCTTGCTGGCAGCAGCAGCCCCCTTGGGCCACGTGGACCCCTGGCCAGGCCCAGCAGCTTGAAAACAAGTTCGTCTCCCTGCAGCCTGCACTCAGGTGACTTTCCGCTGGTCAGCAGGCGTGCGCTGGCTCCGTGGGCCAAGGAGCCCGAGCCTCAGAGCACGTCTGTTTGTTGTTTCCTATTTTATTCTGCAGTTTCTTGCCTGGTGATCATCATTAGTTGTCATTTATTCTCTTCTTTGTACCATGCAAGCCGGGTCTCAGACTAGGGAGAGTTTAAAGTTTTCACCTTTGATTCATTTAATAACCAAGCAAACAAATTTTCCAGTTACGCTTGTGTCTCAGCCCCTTTGTGTGAGGGACCTGAATCAGAGTCCTTTAGAGAGCTCATTTCCTAGTACTAGGACTGCAGTTTACGTACGTCTCAAGCCTCCCTGAGACATGTTCAAACCTTAGGATGGGCATGTACATTATAAACAAACAAACAGGAAAACCTGCCCTATTTGGAGAATCAGTGATCTAAAGGAATTTGGTTAAGTGAGTCCAGTTCTTTGAAGCTCTGTGCTTCACCTTGTACTGCTGAACATTCCTATCTTGGCTATTTTGATTGAGAGGTATTTGGTGCACATTTAGGGGGAATTTGCTGTTGTCATTACCGTCTTAAACAAGTCTGTGTCATGCACATCTGTGTGTCTGACTGGTCTGGAACTTTGCATGGAGCCAGGTGAGCAGGTGGGAGAGCCAGCGTGTTTCTCGTGGTTTGGAGTTGGAGCAGGCGAGCAGGAGAGCTGCAGGCTAAACCGCTGTGGCCTGGTTACGAAGGACATCGGGAAGATGCCTCGGAGGGCCTGGCAAGCCTTGCCACGGGCCAGCAAAGGGCCACGGTAGCCCAGGGCAGGGCGTCAGCAAAGCAAAGCAGAGCTTTCAGAAAGTGTCCAATGCTTTTGGCCAAAAATGTGTTTTTTCTTTAAAATAGCCTGGTAACTGAAGCCGTAGAAGAGGCCGCTTCAGGCACGGAATGCTGACCTCATCCCCACATAGCCAGTCCTGCCCTGGGATTGCAGGTTGAGTTAAATAGTCACGTAATCCATGGCGGAGCCCTAAACTTGGCCCCACTGGATGTTTTGACAAAATACCCTCTCCCCTCCTTGGAAGAGAAGTGGGTCTGTCTCAGCTCCCGCGATGTTGGCGGCACCTAGGAGAGCACCACAAGCCTGCTGGGCCCCAGGAAAATTCATAGCAGCTATACCGGTTTGTATATATTATGTCCCCCAGAAAAAAGCCATGTTCTTTGATGCAGTCTTGTGGGGGCAGATAAATTAGTGGAGATGAAGTTGGGACCTTTGGATTAGGTTGTTTCCATGGAAGTGTGTCCCACCCAACTGTATGTAATAACTCAGATTGGATAATTTCCATGGAGGTGTGGCCCCGCCCATTCAGCGTGGGCCTTAATGAGTTTGCTAGAGCCCTATATAAGCTCAGACAGAAGGAGTGAGCTTGCTACAGCCAAGAGGGACACTTTGAAGAATGCACAGGAGCTGAGAGAGGAGCTGCAGTTTACAGAGACATTTTGGAGATGGCCATTGAAAGCAGACTTATGCTCCAGAGAAGCTAAGAGAAGACAAATGCCCCAAGAGCAACTGAGAGTGACATTTTGGACAGAAGCTAAAGCCTAGAGAGGAACGTCCTGGGAGAAAGCCATTTTGAAACCAGAACTTGGAGGAGATGCCAGCTGCCTTCCCAGCTCACAGAGGTTTTCCGGACACCATTGGCCATCCTCCAGTGAAGGTACCCGATTGCTGATGTGTTACCTTGGACGCTTTATGACCTTAAGACTGTAACTGTGTAACCAAATAAACCCCCTTTATAAAAGCCAGTCCATCTCTGATGTTTTGCATTCCAGCAGCATTAGCAAACTGGAACAGTGGGCCTCTTTCAAGAAGCACTCAGATGCGTCAGAAATTACAAGAGCTGCCAGGAAGCCTAGTGAAGGGGACATCCCATCTTGAATCTAAGAGGTGCTCCGAGCCAGGTTCCCAGGCATTTACAGGAATTGGGGAAAAATGAACTTGAGAACACTTTACTCAAGGTCACTGGGGTTGCACAGTGTTGTTTAACCATGGGAAGGAACCAAAGGGTTCGAAGGCAACCAAAGGAGCCCTTTGAAATCAGCTGCTCTAAGACCTCCTTGGCTCTAAGTAGGGTCTCTATTACAAAAAAACAGGACTTACAATATTTGAAATTCTTACAAGTACTGCTTTAATGTGAAAATAGTCACATTAAAATATAACTATAACCTCTGGCATAGTAGCTACAAAGGAAACCAGGAAAGTTTCTTAAAAATAAAAACCATTCCTGATTGTGCATCCAGTGAGAAAGCCCAGTGCTGGACAGCTGGGGACTGTGACAAGCAACCAGGTTTCCGCCTGCTAAGAAATGTAAATTGCATTGTTACTTTCTTCAGTAATTTTTCATTTGAATCGGCTTTGAAAAATAGGAATTTTCTATCAAATATATATTTTTAAATTTTAAAAGGCTTTTCACTTTGCTGTGTTTTTTTTTTAATTTTTAGTCTCACTGTAGTCATTTAGGCCAACAGGTACTGCTTCCAAAGAGAATGTTTAAATTAACAAATGTATTTTGTTGTCATAAAATGTAGTGTAGTCACAGGTAATGTTAGTGCATAGTCACTCTAGAGATAATAAGCAGAATTATCTCTACTACCTGTGTTTACAAGAAAATATTTAAATTAAAATGTCCCTAGAAGTGGACTGTACATTGTCAGTGGGTTAAATACGTGAGCATTAGTGTAAAGTTGATGGCAGTAATGCTGAAAGGCTAATATTGTGGGAGCCGAAAGTGAAAACTAACCAATACTTTACAATTAAACTAATTTAAATGCTTTAACACCCATGACTTTCACCCGCCACCCTTATGTTCCCTTTGGCTCAGAAGGTAGGATTTATGAGCCTCCGTCCCTCTTTGAAGGCTGTTTCACGTGTCAGGGTGGGAGAATCAGATGTTAAGGTGGAAGGATGTCACCTGTTTCATCCGGTGACACAGCCATCAGTGTGGCTGACGCGGCTGCCTGGAAAGCGCGGGAAGTGCCAGGACAGACTCGGGTTCCGGAGGCCGCTCCGGGCCGTCCAGCCCGTGTAGTATCGAATGCCGTGCAGTGTGTTGCTTCCAGAGCAGAAAACTGAAGAACGAGGTGGGCGAAAGGAGGTCTCTGTAGCTCTTCAATATTCACGCAGTTACCAAGTCGAGATTGGGGTTCTGGACTCTCCCACGCAGTGCAGGAACCATGGACGGTGATGGGGGTGCGCTATCTCGAGCAGGGCCTGCCCCTCCACCAGTGTATGGAGAGCCAGGTTTTCGTTACCATGGCAACTACTTTTTCTTTTACTGAATGCTGCTGTTGGTTGTTGCACAGAACGCTTTTGACTGGTCATTGTGTAAAGAAGAGAACCCATTCCTAGACTGGGGTGTGTCAGCAGGAGCTTGTCATCTGATTTTTTAAAAAATGCATATTCCTTTCTCGACTGGGCCGTATTGTTTTCTCCCCAGAACACAGTACCATTTTCTTTCCAGCCTTTTCTTCACGGCTTCACTAAGTCTTGGCAACTGAGCTCAGCAGACATGAGAGCTTTTTGCTTGGCAAGATATATGCCATTCAGAGGAAATCCACGTCTCTTCTTTTCACAGTAAAATATGCAAGAGCCAACCTAAATGGCATAAGCCCCCTTCTTTTTCTCAGGAATTGGGGCTTTGATGATCAAGAGCAGCTGATATTAAAGGCCATCCCTAGAAGGCTGTAGGAACTCTACCTATTTATGACAAATGCAAAACAGCACACATCTAGCTGAATATGATGGTGCCATTAGTTTGTGAATCGCATCCTTGAAAATAACTGTGGAGGAGCCAAATCGGTTTAAAAGAAGATAACAAAATGGTTTAAGCTACTTAGGTTGAATGCCAATTATATTTTAATATTCAACTGAGCATATTTTGCTAAGAAAAAAGGCCGCGTTGACGCATGCATAACTCATTGGCAGCGTCGACCAGCTGTGCCACTCCACTCTCCGAATCACTTTGTGCATTTTAGTAGCACAGTAATTTAGTAGAGAACTACCTGAGTGATGGCATTTTCAATGAGCAGGTAATCTACAGAGAATTTTTATATGGTTATGAGTTCTGTGCTTCAGCCCGGCAACACAAAAATACATCAAGACCAATTACGGTATCAACTTTCAGTGTGATACCCTTGCCACGCAAGTGCATGTATTTCTGCCCCAGGCATTTCAAATTGCATCTAATTTGAAATCTTTGGGGTTTTAATTAAATTTCAGAATATATGGAATTCTTCATTAGTACCTGCTCTGAATAGCAGATCATTCTTCTCTCAGTCTCTCGTTAAAGAAGTAGGCTCTGGTAAATAGCATGTTCAAGAACTGATCATTTGTGGGGCCTGGCTATTGGAACAGAAATAGTGAAATGCAAAATAATATCAAAAAGATTATTAGTCCAGCGAGAGTCTCTTGATTTGTATTTTAATGGAATTTTACATTTCTCTTAATGATTTGCAAATTGTCCTCTGATTATAAGATGCATTAAGCTTTTCATTTTAATGGCAAAGACACAGCCATTAGCAGGGGTTTTTTTCTGTCTTCTGTTTAGAGTGCTTCCCTGCAGCAGATAAATATTAAACCATTAACACCTTTTGATGTACGTTGCAGGCTGGTCTCTCGGTGGTGACGCCTGGCTGGGGCCCCCGCCTCTCCTCACCCAGGGACGTTGGGAAGCAGTGACACCATGTTTCCATTCTAGAAAACAGGATTCATTTTTAAAGTTTCATCAGTCTTGTTGTTTATTTGCATTAAGCTAATGCATTTAAATAGTATTAATGGCCCAATCTGTATTAATCAAAGCTCGTCCCGTTGGAGTTCGGGTTGACGGTGCATCTCCCAGCCTCACTCTGCTCCATGGGGCTGGCCATGAGGGAGAGCAGGGTGTGTAGTGGAGATTTCAGAAACCAAGTCCCATCTCGCCACCCGCCACGTCTACTTACAAAGCCATGTGCCGTGAGAGAGAAATGCACAGGCTCTTTCGGGGGCAGCCAGTGGACCGAGGCTGCCCGTAACTCGACCCCGGGGCAGTGGCTTCTGGCTTTGGTTTGGCCTCCGAGATGACGTCTTGGATTTAGGCCAAGACTTCTAGTTCCGTGCAAAACGTACATCATTTACATGATCGTAGCTACAAGGCAAAGCGTTACATTCTGTTCATCTGCTAACTGTGCTTGGAGCTGTTGGCTTTGACCCGTGGTACCACGGGGTCTGAGAAGGCTCATTGGCTCAGAGGCTTTTGGAACCAGCAGCCCCGTGCGATTTTATAGTTAGGAGAACTGAGGCCAAGGGGCAAAATGTATTGCCTCACGGTGCACAGGGCAGCATGGCAGGAGAACCTCCTGGAGGGAGCTGCCCTGCACAGGAGAGTCCTTGAACTTCGGGGCAAAATCTCCCCTGGGCCCACCAGGCTGGCCCGGGAACAGGGGCTCCCGAGCAGCAGGGGCTCCCAGTGGGTCCCTCTCCTCTGCTGCCCGCCGCAGACGCTGCCCGGTTTTGCGGTGCTTAGAGTCAGGATGCCTCATGCCCTTCCTTTGACCTTTCCTAACAAGCGCCTCCTTCCTGGGGTTTCTAGAAGCGCATTCCTGTGCTGTGCAGGCACATCGGGGTCACTAAGGACCCTGCGCTCTGCATGTGGGGTGGGGCAGGGCCTGGGGGCGGCACCTTCTCCCCTCTGGGTGCCCCCGATTCCCACCTGTGACATGGAGGTGCCACCACAGTGGGTACGATGATCAGGAGGGGGACGGGGACGGAGGCCCAGCACCGAAACAGTGCGCCCCTTCTGTGGCCACAGGTTCCCTCCGAAGTCCCGTGGTGGGCGGCCCGAGCCCCCGGCTCACCCGGGTCTCCTTGACCTCGGCGACGACAAGGCCTTAGGGGAGATGCTGCGTGTGGCAGCCGCCGGTACGTGCCGGGGCAGCAGGTGTGCCAGCGGCAGGCCACAGCGGTCAGAGCGGGCGGCTCGTGTCTCATAAAACTACCTGAAGGAGAGAAGGAGTATTTTCATTGGCAAAGGAAAGATTTTCCACCCGTCATTTCTTCTCCGCACTGGCTGTTACATCACAGCAAATGGCCAGACGAAGGGACCGCTGGACTCCGGGACAAGATGGTACAAGCAGTCAGAGGCCCTCCTCAGCCAGACCCCTCTCTCCCAGTCCCCTGCAGCCGCCGTTCCCCAGCTTCCCTGACACGCTCGTTCTTGTTCTTTCCTTCGGTAATTCATAAATGTTCACTGAGCCCCTGGAAGGCAGGCTCCGGGGTATCCGGTGGTGAACAAGATGAGCCTGGTGGGGAGGGAGGGAGGGAGGGAGGGGTGGGGAGACAGTAAACGAAGAGAACAGTCTTCGGCTCCGCCGCGGGCCCCCCGGGCTGCCCGGTGAGTTCTGGGGGTGCTGTGCCCTCGATGCCTCCCCCCTGTGTCCGAGCACCCAGCCCAGTCCCCAGCGCAGCGCCCGTGCCGCTGCACGTGGCAGTGAGTGAACGGGGTGCCACCCAACTCTGGGAACATCGGGTTTCCCTGGAGGAAAGAAAACACGAATTCCCAGGTTCGGGACCATCCCAGAGCACTGAAACGTCAAACACGCTGTCAGGCTTGCATCGGGCTGCGGAAGTTTTACTGTGCCCGCTCAGTATTCATTTTAACCCCAAAGGGGCAGGACCGGGCGTGATCCCAGAAGCAAGAGCAGCCCCCGCCAGTCGAGTCCTTCTGCCTCGTCAGCTCCTGCATCTCCTCATCCATCGGGCCGTTGCCGGCTCCAGCCACCAGCTGGTGTTTGGAAGCCACTCGCAAAGTCACAAAATCCGTCTTCTCCTGAGAGTTCAGATCCTCATAGGGTTTGCTTTCCACCATTGTTTCCTACTTTTCTTTGAGCCGTGCACCCTGGAGCGCTCGCCCTGGTGCCCAGGGGCTGCCGACCTGCCTTGGCCCCTCCGTCCTCCCCCTCTCCAGTGTCCTCCGGCTCTGGCACTGCGTCGGCTGAAGACACCAGCTTGCTCTTGGATGGTCTCTATTTGTGGTGTGTCCTTCCTCAGTGAGAGGTGCCTTGTGAATTTTTGGTTTAGCAGGGGGGTTTCTATTCTGGGAGAGCAGGATGGACGAGGTGGGTCCCCGCCCCAAGGCGCTGACGGGCGTCTGTTGCCTCGAGTCCTTGTTACGGGTCTTTGTAACGTGTGGCCTTTTCTGGGACCGTGAGCCCGGCCCAGCTGCCCAAGCATCGCTCTCGCTGTGCAGCTCAGGAGGTGGGGACGGAGGAAAGGGCCCCAGCGTCACCTCCGAGACATGCGTCGGAAGGTGCCTCGTGTCTCCGAGTCCCTTGTATAATTGTTTTCTTGTTACTTGCTTCTTCATCCTGCATGCAAATGATAGAAAACTCATCCCATTAATGGAGGGTTCTGGTTAATCAAGAGTGTCTGTAACGCGTTATTCCCTGGTAGTGAATCGGGCATCCGGCTGAGCTCTGCAGCCTTCGGCAGCGTGGCTGCGTTTCCAGGCAGTGAGCTGCGTGAAGACGGGAACCATCTCTGCCCTACTCACCATTGGGTGTCTGGGCCCAACACAGTGTCCCGTGCACATAAAGGGTCCAAAAATTACTTGGTTGAGAACCCAGATCTCCCTGCGGACTCTGCCCTTAGCCGTCCGCGCTCCCGTCCTCCAGCCTTGCTGTCACAGCACGCGTTTGGTGGCCTGCCACTCTCACCAAATCTCAAGCTCTCCAGCTCCCTGGTGACAGTAGCCACATCTTCTACGCCTCTTCATCTCTACCTCTTCATATGTAGAAAGCACCCCAAAAGGTTGAATGACCCGGTCATTCTACCCAAGGGCTGGAGCAGCTTCTTATGAAGACTTTAACCCTTCCTCAGTCACACTCCTTCTGTCCTCGTGTGTAGACCCCCCGGAGCCTGCTGACAGAAGCGGTTTCTGTTTGTTGGGATGGAGAGGGAAGGCAGGGTTTTGCTTGGAAACTGTAGAGGGGCTCTGCTGCAAGCAGAGGGTTGCCAGGCCTCCATGAAAAGCATTAGCACAAATAGATCTTCAGAAGACATGAGAAGACCTCAAGTTAGACTATAAAGCAACCTTATCCAAGTCAGTTGGCGAAAACATCAGTGCCACAGGATATTAATAGGTATCTGACCGGGAAAAAAAAAAAAAGATTCCATGATCAAAAAAGCTTGGAAATTTCCAAATAAAGTTAAACTGGTCTCTTTACTGCAGGACTTCTCAGAGCCTTTAGCATGGTAGGTGTGCTGATGATGTTTATGAAGCCTCTCCCACTGTAGTGCCCATTGGCCACTTGTAGAGGTGGAAGGCAGTTTGGGGCACTCTGGCCTATAGCTCGGCCACAGAAATGGACTAGACATCCTGGGTTGAACACTGGACACTTGGGGAGATTCCAGGGCATCTCCAGCTTTGCCGGAAGCCCTTGAGGAAGAGCACTGAGACAGCCATTGAATGCTCTTAGGCCCTTGTTTTCCCAGAGCAGGTGGATGAAGCCTGACAGGTGCAAGATTCATCTGTTCCAGGTGCCTTGGGCATTGCTGTCAGGTGACCCTGATCAGTTGTTCCTTTTTTGGATGTTGAAGTGAGAAATCCTAGAAGTTCCTCACCACATTTATTGAATGCCTTCCTGTTGGCTAAAAAAGTGGGGGAAATGCCCCCCTCTTCAAATAAAAGGTCAGCTGGGAGGATGGGGACTGATGAGGACCCCAGACCACGAGGTGAGCCCCTCACCCTCACTCGGGGTAAGATTCCTGCAGGGCAGGGCCCTAAGCAGACCATGAAGAAAGTGGGTGCTTTCACGCAGCAAATATTTATTGAAAGCTAACTGAAGCTTTCTTCTGGGATTTGGGAATTTATCAATGAACAAAACAAAGTTCTGTCCCTTATGAGGCTTATATTCAGGCAGGGGCAAAAAAACAAAAATAAATAAATACTAGATTGTTGGGGAGTGATTAAATTGCTGGGAAATGATGTTCAGCAGGCCAAGGGGAGGGAGAGAGAGATGACTGGGAATGGCAATGGCTGCTTTGGAAACTGTGTTCCGAGAAGGTAGAGACAGGGTCAGCATGGAATTCAGATGCTCGTTCTTCCTCCTGTTCTAAAATTTATACATCAGGCAAAAAGCAAGAAAAGCATTTGAGTACTACTGAGACGTTTTTATCAGATGACAGGAGGAGGAGTTTCAAGAAGTTCGTTAAGAGTGAGTGTTGCGTACATTGATGTCAAAGTAACGCTTTCATCATTTTTATTATGAAGTATTTACTTCAGACTAAGGAATATTCATATAGAACTTGTGAGGTATCAATAATAATAAAGAACGGCTCATTTTCTGTCTACCCGGGTTAATAAATGGAGCATTACTGGTGGTGTCCCTGCTCCATGTTTTTGCATTTTCTGTGAGCAGGATAACACTGTCTACCTGTGACTTGCTGGAATGTGTAGGCAGAGAACTAGAGAGGAAGGAGCTACCCAGAGAAAGAGTTCCACACATCTGCATGGTGTCCACTACAGTCTTTTGCAGAATACTAAGTTGTATGTGCATGGAGTAAAAACACTTGAGACAAGGCAGAGAATTACTGGGGAACTATAAGTTGAGCAATGCCTAGAGCTCACACAGGACTGCAAGTCATTCAGGTTCCAACCAGCCAGAATATAGAGAATTCATCAAACACCTGGGAAATCACTGGATCCCAGAGAGCCACGCCTCAGTGGTAGTGCCAAACCAGCCTTAGAGTAAAGGCCTTTCTAGACCCACACTAATAAAACTTAAAAACAAGCCTTAAGAGAAACAGTGATCTTTTGTGTTGCCTGCCTAAACAAAATTCAGCACTCTTTAAGGAAAGACAACAAATTCCAGATGCTTATCAATGCATTGTAATGTAATTTCACAGTGCCTCACATTCAATCAGAAATCATTCGATGTGTGATAAACCAGGAAAATGTGACCTACAACCAGAAGCAGCATGCATACAATAGAAGAAGCAGAGAAGATAGAATTAGCAGAGAATGGCTATAAGACAGTCATTAAAACATGCTCAAGGAGTTAAAGAAAAACATGAACTTAATGAGGAGAGAAATGAAAATGATAAAACACAAAGTCAGATGGGAATTACAGAGCTAAAAAATATAATACAGTGAATGTAAAGACTTAGCAATAGAAACAACCTTAAATGAAGCAAAGGGAGATAAAAGACTGAAAAATAAATTAACAGCATCAGTGATCTATGGGAAAATATCAAGCAGTCTAACATGTGTAAGTCAAGAACCAGAAAGGAATAGAGGAAATAATTTTTTTCCAGATTTATTGAAAGCTTACCCACAGATCCAACAACCTCAATGAGCCAAAAGCAAAATAAACATAAATTGAAGCACAAAAAGGCACAGCATAATAAAATTGCTAAAACCCAGTGATGAGTTAAAAGCAGCCTGAGCAGGGAAAGGAACAAAGACAATAATAATTGCTAAGGTCTTGAGAAAAACAGTGCAAGTTAGAAGAAAATTGAAAGGAATATTGAAAATGCTGAAAGGAAAAGAACAATCGATCTAGAATTCTATATCCAACAAACGTATCCTTTAAAAATAAAGGAGGCATACACCACAGATGACTATATGATATGCGAATACATCTCAATAAAACTGCATTTAAAAATAATAAAAATAAAGGAGGCAGCTGCTAAGGTGGCCCCCATTGACTCCTGCCTCCCGATAGTCTCACCCTTAGTGTGGCCTGCACTTGCTCTCTGGCTTCTAACAAATGGAGTACGGCGTTAGTGATGGGCTCTCACTTCCGAGATCAAGATGGCAGCTTCTGCCTCCGTTCTCGCCTGCCCTCTCCTGGCTCACGCGGAGGGAAGCCACTGCCACATTGGGAGCTGCCTGTGAAGAGGGGCATGTGACAAGGCACTGTTGCCTCCAGCTAACAGCTGGTGAGGGCCCGAGGCTGCCGACAGCCACGTGCGGGAGCCTGGGAGCAGGCGGTCTCCCGGCCGAGCCTGGGATCTGGATCTCCAGCCGGCGCATTGACTGCAGCCTCGTGAGACACCCCGAGGCAGATGCACCCACCTAAGTCGCACCCAGGTTCCCGAGACACGAAGTATGGGATAATAAATGTTATTTTAAGCAGTTTAAGTTCTAGGATAAAACTTTGTTATGTGCCAAAAGATAACTAATACAGTAAATAGACCCATATTCAGACCAACAGGAGCTCTGATAACACATTGCTAGCAGACTTGAACAAATACTGTTAGAGAAAGTTCTTGAGGCATAACGAAAATGACCCCAGATGGAAACTCAGATTGATACCGAAGAATGAAGATCACTAGAAATAGGAAATATGTGGATATTTTCCCCTCTGTGTTATTTTCTTTGAAAGATGGTTAACTGTTTAAAGTAAAAATTAGTAATAATATAATGTGAGGTTTATAAAATATATGTAAGTAAAATATATGATAGTAGCACAAAGGATGGGACTGAGGAAATGGAAATATGCTGTTTTAAGGATAAGGTTCTTAGAATATTGTAAGCTCATGTAATTATTTCCAAGTTATACTTGACATAACTTTGCATATAATAATGCATATTATAAATTCTAAATGCCACTTGTTTTAGTTTTCTAAATCTGACAAAATGCAATCTACCAGAAGTGGGTTGGCTTTTATGATGGGGATTTATTAACTTAAAGCTCACAGTTCTGAGACCATGAAATACGTCCAAATTAAGGTATCAACAGGATGACACTTTCTCCCTGCAGACCAGCTGCCGGCACCCTCCGCTCTCGCACGTGACACCGTCTCCTCCTCCTCCGAGGTTGCATTGCTCCCAGCTTCTGGCTTCAGTGCCTTCCCCCTTCAGCTTCTCTGGGCTTTTTCTCCTGTGTCTTCTCTCTGTCTTTTATCCTCTTTTAATGGATTCCAGTGAGAGGATTAAGTCCCACCTTGAGTCACAACTTAACTGAAATAACCTAATCAAAAGGTCCCACCTTCCCTAGGTTTATACCCACAGGAATGAATTAGCTGATCTTTTCTGGGGCACATAAAGCTTCAAACCATCATACCACTTAAAAAACTGAAATATATAGCTAATAAGTCAATAGAGAAGATAAAATAGTATACTAATTAAAAAAAAAAAAAAACTTAAAAGAACAGTAAAAGAGGGAAAGGGGAACAAAGAACAGATGGAATAAATAGCAAATTGGTAGACTTAAACCCAGTCATACTGATAATTACATTAAATGTTAATGGTCTCAAAATTCAAATTGAAAGGCATAGATTAACAGACAGGATTAAAAATCAAGACCCCACTGTATCCTCCTACAAAGACAGGTTACAAGGGTGAAAGGCACCGGCCTGTACAAAGAGACAAGGACAAGAAATAAAAAGCGTACGTATCAGAAAGGAATACTTGAAACTGTCTCTATTTGTAGATTACATAACTGTTTACATAGACTATCTTAAAGAATTTTCAAAATAACTGTTAGAACTAATTAGTGAATTTACCAAGTTTGAGTATACAATTTTAATATGTAAAAATAATTGGATTTTTTATAATGAAATAAAAATTTTTTAAAAATTTAAAAACAGTTACACTTAAAAGAGCATTAAAAATATGAATTCTTCAGGATTATCTTTAATAAAAGACATGCAAGGCATCTCCACTGGAAACAATAAAACATGGCTGAGAGAAAGTAAAGAGAACCTGAATAAATGAGGGAGCCTTAATCATTGAAAAAGGTCATGTCGTTAAGAGGCCAGTTCTCCACAAACTCTTCCGTGTGTTCAATGAGACCATCACCTTTAAATTCCCGTCTGATTCTAAAGTTATATGGAAATGTAAGGGGCCTAGACTATATAAAGCAATCTTGATAAAGAAGAATGAAGTTGGAGAACTTCCATTACCTGATTTCAAGACTTACTACAAATCTACAGTAGTCAAGACACTGTGGTATGGGCAAAATTAGATCAGTGGGGCAGAATAGAGACCCACACTTCTGCAGTTATTTTTATTTTGACAAAGATTCCAAAGTGAAAAAGACAAAAGTAAAGTCTTTTCGACAAATGATGCCTGAACAACTGAATATCCATCAGGGGGTGGCAGGGGGGGTGGATTACACTTGACCCCTACCTCACACCATACACAAAAATCAGTTCAAGATTTATCATATACCTAACCATAAAACTGTAACTCTGAAGCTTTTAGAAAAAAGCATAAGAGAATATCTTCATGATTTGGATAGACAAACATTTCTTAAACACAGAAAAGATATTACCATAAGAGAAAATATCAATGAATTGACTTTATCAAAAGTTAAAATGTATGCTCATGAAAAGACATTAAGAAAGTGGATAGTTGAGCCACAAAGAGAGAAAATGTTTGCAAACCACATGTCTGACAAAGGGCTATGAAGCAGGATATAGAAAGGACTCCTACAACTTCATAATAAAAAGACAAGCAACCCCATAGACAAATGGGCAAAGGACTTGAGCAGTCTGTTCACAAGGGACTATGGACTCAAGGGCCCATAACCACATGCAAAGATGCTCGGCGCCAGTAGCCATCCGGGAAATGGGAATTAAAAGCTCAAGGAGAGACCTCTTGCACATTTCCCAACATGGCTGGTATTAGAAAGACTTAACCACAGCAAGTGACGGTGAGAATATATCAAGCAACAGACCTCTCATATGTTGTTAGTGGGGATGTAAAATGGGATAACCACTTTGGGAAGACATCTAGCAGCTTATAAAACTAAGCGTGCCCTTACCCTATTGCTCAGTAATAGCACTTGAGATATTTACCCAAGAGAGATGAAAACATATGTCAACCAAAATTTATATGCAAATGTTCATTGTAGCTTTATTCATAATTGCCAAAACTTAGGAGTTGCTTGAGTGTCCACCTGTAGGAGAATGGACGTGTTAATGAGGTGTGTCTGTAACTTGCAGTAGGTGCAGCAGTGAAAGGAGTGGGTTCCTGATGACAAGCAATGACATTTGTGTCATTGTATTGGGTGAATCTCAGAAGCATCAAGACCAGGCACAAAGAGCAAACATGGTATGATTTTATTATCTATATGAAGCTCTGGAACTGACAAAGCTAACGTTAGAAATGTTAGAAAAAAGTTAGAAGAGTAATTGCCCCTGGGGTTGTGCAGGAGGAATTAAGTGGGAAGGGGCGTGAGGGAATGTTTTGGCCTAACAGTCGCATCTATATTTCGTGCGAGCTGGGGTTACATGGTGTATGCATTTGTCAGGACCCACCAAATAGTGCACTCAAGACCTGTGCATTTCATTGTATGTAAATTTTACCTCAAAGGAAAAAAAATAACTGCAAATGAATGTTGAGCTCTAACTTGTGGTATTTGGGTGGAATATACTGATGTCTGCAGCTTACTTTGAAATGTAGCAAAAATATAAGATGGATAAAGGGATGAATAAATACATGATAAAACAAGTATAAGATGTTAGTTATATAATCAAGGTGAAAGATTTATGGGTATTCATTGTAAAATTCTTTAACTCTCCCATACGTTTGAAGTTTTTCATAATAAAATGAAGGGTTAGTAGCTATTAGGAGCTTTTATTCTTCAAAAAAATTTAGGGGGAAAAGATAAGGGAAACCAGCTTCTCTAACCCAGGTGTAAAGATGCAGCTTTTCAGTGGCACTTTACTCACAGACTGCCGGGACCTCTGTGGGTTTCCGCCACGCTCATCCCTAAGGATGGGGTTGGGGAGGGGACATTGGCACCACGTGAATCCCCCTGCACATGTCCTCACTCACTGATCAAGCATTTGTTCCGGACCCTCCGTCCTCCAAGCGCTGTTGTAGGCACTGGGAACCCTTGGCTGAAATAGACAGGCCAGGATCCCCTCCTGAATGAACCTCAGTGGCGTGGAGGAGACGGGTGATAAACACCTGAACAGGTAACACTGTCCAATAGTGCTGAGGGCTCCAGAGCGGAGGGGAGAGGAGAACGGTGGGGTGGCCTCAGAGGAGGGGACACTTGGGCTGAGCAGAGAAAGAAGAGAACAAGCCACAGGAAGATCTAGGAGGAAAAACTCCCGGGCAGAGGGCATAGCAAATGCAGATCTGCTGAGACAGCTGGCAGTGAGCTCAGCGTGGTCTAGAAACCGCAGGAACCCAGTGTGGCTGGAACAGAGTGTGTGAGGGGAGACGGGAAGGGAGTGCCGGGTCACGGAGGATCTAGGAGGCCACGGTGAACGCTATCCCCAAAGTGGTAGGAACCCACTGGAAGGTTCTGGGCAGGAGAGCGGTGTGGCCCACATGGCAGGATCTGGTTTGGTAGACAACTCCGGCCGCTGGCTGCAGGGACCCTGGGGAGAAGGTAGGACGGACAGAGGAGGAGCAGGGCAAGCAGGTGGCGGCTCATAGGAGTCGGGCTGGCGCTGAGCAGGCTGAGGTGGCGAATGTGCCAGAAGGGCTGAGGGTCAGTGTCTGTTTGCAAAGTCGAGCTGAAAGGCCTTGTAGATGGATTGGGTTCCACGTATGGGAAGAGGACTGGACTCCAGGGTGGGCCCAGGGTTTGGGTCCAGCAGCAGGGCCAACAGTAGTTAAGATGTGGGGAAGAGCCACTTGGGATAATTCAAGTTCACTGTTAGACACGTTGAGTTTGAGGCATCGGGATGTGTTGAGTCGACGGCGAGACTTGAGCCTGGAGCTCAGGGGAGAAGCCGGGGCAGGAGATGGGATTCTGCCGCCATCGAGGCTCGCATCAGTGTCCTGATTTCATGGACAGGACAGTGCGGCCTCTGAGCCAGGTCTGTGGACACGAGCCAGCCAAGCCAGGGCGCTAGCAGAGCACGTAGGCCACCTTTCTATTTTGCACCCAGCAGTCGCAAGGGTCCCCATCCCAGCTGATTTCCCCCGGTGGAGGTCGCCGCAGATGCCCTTCCAAAGGCAGCTCCTCCGTGTGTGGAGCAGATGGCCCAGTCAGGGGGCGCCAGGTGCGGAATCCCGGGAGAGCCTGGGCCAGCCCCCGCCGCGGCCCCCTTCGCAGGTGCGTGTGCAGCCAGGGGAGGTCAGCCATGCCCTTCAGACCCTCAGGTTGGATGGTAAAGGCAGTTTTCTAAGCAGCACGTATTTTGTTTAATCCGTTAACATTTCCATGACCTGCTGCTGTCATGGAACATGGAGATAAATTAATACGGATGTCAAACAAGAATTATTCCTAGACCTGAAAAACCATCGTGTCAACTTCTCTACTTCCTCCTGAGTGTGTTTTTGTTTCTAAACACACAGCACACCTGTCGTGCCAGCCGTGCCCACCACGCTCTCTCATGACGTCCCCAGGACTTGGCGGGGAGCTGGTCCAGCGTCCTGGGGACCAGGCGCGGTGCGGGCAGGGAGGCTGAGCTGGCAGGGACAGATGTGTCTGCCCGGCACACTGGGCAGGGCGCCATTTACATACCACGTACCTCCTCTGCTTTCTTCTTAGCCACTGCAAAGGGGTTTTGTCAGCTGCCCCAGTGTCCTCACCAGAGAGTTTTGCATCTCCTTGCTGGAACAGATCACTTTCAGCTGAAATTTTACCCCACCTTCCCACCATTACCATATTCACACTGAAATTTGTCTCTGCACATAAACAGCCTTTGAATAACTTGATTCTGCTTCCCAGGCCTGAGTTACCCCACTGGTGGGTCAGCTTCAGATTGTCAGTGCATCGATGACTCAGTTAGTAGCTTATCCTTGCCACCTGCATCCCAGGCACACGTGTTGTTTTCATTTAATACCCACAACACTGTTGTCCTCATCATAAAGTTGAGTGAATGGAACTTGAGAGAAGTGACTTCCTCAGACCATTTGTTAGTGGCGTGGACGAGATTTGAACCCACGTCTGTCCAGCCCCAGACTGTGAGCTCTTAGCCATGAGGTATTTCTTGGCCAGGCGTCTGCTGGCCTCACAGCTTGGCTCACCCCTTGGAACGCAGGCTGGTTTGCAGCTGGCCCGGTTTCTGGGTTGGCACCCTGTGAGCGCACCGCTGCCTGCTCGCCCCGAGCTGTTACATCCCACCCACTCCACACAGCAGCAGGTGCATTCGGGCTGCAAGGAGAAGTGGGGTTGGCATTGTACGCAGCTGATGACATGTGTTTTGAGACTTTTTAAAGTGTTAAGTGATAGGTACATATCTGATATTGCAAATGCAAATACCAGGCCTTCTCAGTTTTGGCTCTTTGCTGTTAAAGGTGAAAATCTCACATGACCCCTATCCCTAATGCAGTGACGCAGTTTCAGCTGAACAAAAGGAATAAGAATCAAGTTCATAAATTTGCATGGGGATGCAGTGTGTTTAAGGGGATCACGGACTAACAGGAGCTCCATAATTACGTCATTTCTGTGACTGTGGATTGTGTATCTAGGGATAAAGCCACTCTCCTGCTTTGAGATCTTTAATGCTGGTTTTGAGAATTTGGGAGATGTGGTAGAAACAGTTGGAGCTGACTTCAGGAGTGTTTCCATGCGCCTCTGGTTACTGTGGCCAGCGGATGAAGTCGTGACGGAGGTTGACTTGAGTCCGTCCCCCCAGGTTCTCTCCTTTCTGGAAAACTGCGATGCTGCCTAGAAAGAGATGTGTGCTGACCCCACGAGCCTCACCCCCAGACGGAGCAGGACCAGCCCTGAGCCGCTGTGGAACGTGCTGGAAGAGATGGTGCATGGCCTCTCAGGCACCGCAGCTCCCGACTTGCCCACTTGGGTCGTGCATTCTGAGGGAAGCAGCTGCCACACGATGAGGACGCCCGGCAGCCCTTGGACAGGCCCCGGTGGAGGGGCAGTGAGCCCCCCGCCAACAGCCACCAGGGAGCAGCCCCCTTGGAGACGGAGCCTCCAACCCCGGTGGCCTCCAAGTCGCTGCAATCCCAGCCGTCTGCCCCCACCACATGGGAGACCCCACGTGAGAATGGCCGAGCCAGGGTCTTCCCAATCCCTGACCCTTTAAAGCCACGGAAGAGCGACTGTTCCCGTTGTTTTCAGCTGCTGAGGTTTGGGATCCTCTGTTGCTCAGCCGCGGGGGCTTACGTGAGATACGGGGTGTTCTCCAGCATTTATTCCTCCGGCCCCTTCCTGGTCTCACTCTGGATCACTGTGAGGTCTCGTACTTATTCCTGCCCTTGGTGTGGAAGACAGATGCTGGGGAGACGTCCCTCCCTTCTGCGGACGGTCCTTGACTGTCTCCTGCTGGGTGAAGTGCTGCAGGCAGACGGGTGGGTGCACTTAGGACACCCAGCCCAGGGAGGTGCTTCCAGGGAGTGTAGGCAGGGGCTGCATGAGCCAACCCGGGGGGGGGGGGGGCGTGTGTGGGAGCTCCGTGAAATGAGGGGTATGGGGCATGGGGGTGGGGCATGGGGTGCTCCGTGAACTGGCCCCGGGGGAAGCAGGGTCCCATTCAGTTGAGGTCCCCACCATCAGGGCTCAGTTTGAAGGTCACCCCCTCCAAGAAGCCCTCCCTGACTGCCTTCTCTGACCCACTCTCCCACTTTCCCAGTTCTTAACCGCTGTTTGCAGCTCTACATGCAACAGGAGTGCCTTCTGAATTCCGGCATCTCCCTGCACCCTCAGGTCTGCAGGCTGAGGCCGGGCCTGTCTCATTCGTGAGCGGCACCCACCGCAGAGGGTGGTGTGGTGGCTGTTCACTGAATGGCATTGGATAAATGAATGAGAAATGAATTAGTCAGCTCATTGATGAACTGGAGTACTCCTGCACCAGGTCTTTCCCCCCACGGCCTGAGCCTGAATTTGGAACATCTGTGACTACGCAGCACAACATGCTCTGTCTCACATGATGTTGCGATCCCCACACTGTAAAGGCCTCCCTGTCCCGGCACCCACTGATGGCCCCACTGCCACTGGGTGAGGGTGCAGCACTGGGCTCACCTGTTCTGCTGCAGCAGGGGGCTGGTGACAACAGCCCTGAGGCCCTCCCCGTGACACCTGCAGAGCTGAAAGGTCTTCAGCCATTGAATTACCTGGCACCCCCTGCCCCTTTAGGTGAGACTGTCACCAACCACAGGGCCCCCTGCCCAGGCCTCCCTGAGCTCTGCTTCTGCTGCTGTTGGCTCCAGCGTGCACTTCCAGGAAGCCCCAGGGAGGTTGGCAGACGGGGTCTGCGAGCAGCACAGGGTCCTCCTGGTTTGGTTTGGCACCTGCCAGAACAGGATGGAGAGGGATCTAAATGGCGGGGAAGGCCTGTGGGCTCGTCCATTGACAGTGCGGTGAGACTGACTCAGCGGGTGGCAAGTTTGCTACCCGCTGTGTGCAGAGGAGCCAGCAGCGTGTTGCGTGTGGCCACCATCGGGCCCGCTGCCCCTCGCCCCCAGTCCGAGAGGAGAGGAGGGGGACCAGACCCCCAAACAGGCGCACCCTTGCCCACTGGGGCTGCTCCCGGGTGCAGGGGGTACCATCAGCCTCGCGGGCGCTGTCCCCCACAGCAACCCCTGCCCAGGACACCCCCTGCCCAGGCACCCTCCGTGCGCTGCACGGCCCGTCCTTATTTGAATAGGAGAGAAACCAAAGTCAGCGGCACACTTGGAGCTAGATTCCATCACTCAACATTCAGTCACAACTTCTTTTGAATTCCTCGGCTGCCCCGAGGCAAAGGCTCACTGTTGATGCAGAGATTAATCCCCAAAGAGCCCCTTATTTCTCTGCTGAGAAATTAAAGCTTGCCAGTTTTCCTTCTGCCCGTCCTTCTGACAGCTCTGTCAGTAGTGATATGCCTTCTCCCTGGCCTGATCCCCGTCCTGTGGTGAGGAATAATTTATTAAGAAATTAAAGGCTTAGCTCGTTGCTGTTGGGTTGGTCTTCAGAAGTTGGCTAATGGCGACGGCAGCGGGATTGTCAATTAGACATTGTCTAGCAGAACTTAGCTGTGCAGCCGAGCTCAAGGAGCCTTGTGGGTGGGTACCAGATGGAGCCCACCCCACCCCCGATTTGTCAGTATCCCCGAAATTAATCAAGTTGTTGTTGGCTGCGCGGGGCCTTCGTGTGCCAGGCCCCAGGACGGCGGGACACTGCCCCAGTTCTGGGAGAAGTGTATTTTCAGACTGGCAGGGGCAGGGAGGGAGGTCTGCTAACAGGCTGGACCGTTTCCTCCCCTCCTGGGTGCTCCGGAGGCAGGGGAAGCTTCCGGATGCTTTCACAGAAGCATGGGGCAGGGATTTTGACCTGTGACAGGGTTGGAGGGGAAGTGTACGTGTGTTATGCTCTTTGGGCACGTTGATGCTTTTCTAATGACTGTTAGCGTGTTTAGCACATGATGGCCAGGGTTTAAAATCGGTGCCTTGCCTGCTCTGCGGGAAAGACGAGATGTGACCTCTGTTTCCTGTGGCTGGCTCTGGGCGAGGCAACGGGACATCAGCGTCAGGTCATGTTGTCTTGCATTCGTTGACAACATTGGGTTATTTTAAATCAGCTTTTCTCCCTTTTGATTGTTTTGAGAGCATGGTTGGGCCCGGAAGGGACGCCTGCTCCTGGGCGTCTGCACATGTGTGGGACAAGTGTGTTCCGTTCCACCTGTGGGGTTGGCTGCTCCAGGAACAGAAGTCGGAGGTATTTCCAAGGAAAAGGAGAGAAAGCAAGTGCCCCACAGCAGAGCACAGCATAGACGGGGTTTGCGGGGAGCGGAAGTTCCTTAGGGGTGACGTCGAATGGGCTCAGGACTGGAGAGCCGTCCCTGCTCTCTGTGATTAACCTGATTCACCAGCTCACCGTGCCGCGTGGGCCCCTCGCACGCGGGCCCCTCCCTCGTCCCCCAGTCCCTTTAGACAGCACGTTTCTCACTCTCTCCTACATCGCTCAGGAACTGTTAGCACCTGTTCAGAAGTCTGGGCGTCAGCTTCGAGCTGAATGACAATTTGAATGGTGAAGAGTGTTTGTGTGTAATTATTCACATTTATACCAGGACATGCGGGTTAATCATTTCTCTGCAGGCTTCCTGAAGTTTATGGTTCAAGTCTTGGACATAATTTTTTGTTAAATGATTTTAGGAGGCTATAATTATTAGACAAGCAAATACAAATGCGTCTCAGTCTAGGTGGGGCTTTAGGAGGCGTCACCTGTTTCTCCAGGTGAGTCGCCAGCTCCCCGTGCTCTCCAATTTCCAAGAGCTGATAGTACAGTCCATCCACGAGATGAGTGGGAGATTGAATTCTGGGGTGCTGCGGACCCACAGAAACTTCCAGAACCTACCAGAACATTGTCAGTCTTGACCAGAGCAGGCTCCGCCAGCCAGGCTGCTGGGAAAAGCTGCCAGGTGAGCCTAGACCACCTCTTCCCAGACCCCTTCGCCCTCTTAAAACAACCCAGGACCCCAAAGAGCTCGTGGGCATGAGAATTGCATCTCTATATTTCCCATATTAGAAAGTAAAACTGAGAAAAAAATGTTAAATGTATCGATTCATTTAAAAATAACAAAAACCCATTATGTATTACAGTAAATAACACATTTGTATGAAAATAACTATTTCCCAAAGTGAAAGGCACGTAATGAGAAGAGCAGCGTTGCCTTACATTATTGTGACTCTCCGATACCTGGCATAACGGAAGACAGCTGGGTTCTCAGACCTGCGTCTGCGTTCAGTCTGCTACACCACACGGACTCCGGAAAACCTCTCCATGCACCTGTGGGAGACTGACAGTAAAAAAGGCAAATGACATCTTAGTAGTTTCACAAAACTGTTATGAAAACAGTTTTGACCTTTCAGAACCCCTGAAAGGGACTCAGGAACCCCGGAGGGTCCCCAGGCCACACTTTGAGAACCGAGTTTTAAGGATCAAAAATGTTTATCACCCCTGTAAAGGACCCATATTGCCACAACAGATTCATGGTGAGTTCCTGATCTTTCACTTTTAAGCAGTTTTATTGAGATGTAGTCACGTATCATACATTCAATTCAACGTATACAATCAGTGGTCCACAGTATCATCACATAGTTGTGCATTTAGCATGACAGTCAATTTTAGAACATTTTCATTACTCCAAAAAAATCCCCGAAACGTCCCCTTATCCCCCCTATTAATGCCATTAGCACTGTGTGGTGCATTGGTTACTGTTGAAAGAAAATTAAAATCTTACTGTTAACTTTAGTCCGTAGTTTGCAGTAAGTGCATTTTCCCCATATATCACTCTGTTATTAACTCCTCATAATAGTGATGCACATTTGTTCTAGTTCAGAAAAGAGTATTTTTCTAGTTTTGCTATTAATCACAGTCATCGTCCACCGCAGGGTCCGCTGTGTTATATGGTCCCACGTTTCATCCTCTAGTTTTCCCTCTGATGACGTACACGACTCTAACCTTCCCCTTTCAACCACCATCACACGTGTAATTCAGTGCTGTTAATTATATTAACAGCAATAATGTGCTGCCATCACCTCTATCCATTTCTAAATGTTTAAATTCAACCTAGTTGAAAATTCTATGCATGTGTGCTCCCCCCATTCTCCACCCTCATTCTATCTCCTGGTAGCCTGTATTCTAGATTTTAACTCATGAGTTTACTTTTCATAATTATTATAATAGTTCATATTAGTGAGATCATACAACGTCTGTCTTTTGTGTCTGACTTATTTCACTCAGCATCATATCCTCAAGATTCATCCATGTTGTCACATGCTTCAGGACTTTGTTCCTTCTTACTGCTACATAATATTCCATCATACACACACACACACACATATATCACATTTCGTTTATCCATTCATTGGTTGATGGACACTGAGTTTGTTTGGAAATTGTGAATAATACTGTTATGAACATCAGTATGCAAATGTCTCTTTGTGTCACTGCTTTCAGATCTTTCCGGGTATATCCCAAGTAGCGGAATTGTTGGGTATGTTGTAATTCTATGCTTAGCTTCCCAGGTAACCTCCAAACCATCCTCCACAGTGACTGCGCCATTTTACATTCCCACCAACAGTGAATGAGTGTTCCTGTTTCTCCACATCCCCTCCAGCACTGGTAGTTTTCTCTTTCTTTAATTGCAGCTATTCTGGTATGAAGTGATGATATCTCATTGTGATTTTGATTTGCATTTCCCTAGTAGCTAGTGATGTTGAGCATCTTTTTATGTGCTTTTTAGCCATTTGTATTACCTCTGGAAAAATGTATATTCAAGTCTTTTGCCCATTTTTTAATCAGGTTGTCTTTTTATTGTTGTGTTATAGGATTTCTTTATGTATTCTGGATATTAAACCCTTATCAGATATGTGGTTTCCAAATATTCTCTCCCATTGAGTAGGGTGCTTTTTCACCTTTTTGACAAAGTCCTTTGATGGTCAAAAGTATTCAGTTTTTAGGAGGTCCCATTTATCTCTTTTGTCTTTCATAGCTTGTGCTTTTTGTGTCAAGTCTAAGAAACCTCTGCCTACCACAAAAATCTTGAAGAGATTCCCTATATTTTCTTCTAGGAGTTTTATGGTCCTGTCTCTTATTGTTAGGTCTTTGATCCATTTTGAGTTAATTTTTGTATACGGTATGAGATAAAGGTCCTCTTTCATTCTTTTGGATATGGAGATCCAGTTCTCCAAGGAAGAGACTGTTCTGTCTCAATGAGTGGACTTAGCTGCCTTGTCGAAATCAATTGACCGTAAATGTGCACGTCTATTTATGAATTATCAATTTGGTTCCATTGATTCATATTTCTATCTTAATGCCTGTACCGTGCTGTTTTGTTTTAAAGTCAGGCAGTGTGAGTCCTCCAACTTCGTTCTTCTTTTTCAAGATGATTTTGGCTGTTCGGGGCTCCTTGCCCTTCCAGATACATTTGCTGATTGGCTTTCCCATGTCTTCAAAGTAGGCTGTTGCAAGTTTGATTGGGATTGTGTTGAATCTGTAAATCAATTTGGGTAGAACTGACATCTTAACTATATTTAATCTTCTGATCCATGAACACAAAATGTCCTTCTATTTATTCAGGTGTTCTTTGATTTCCTTTATCAGTGTTTTGTAGTTTTCTGAGTACAGGTCCTTTACATTCTTGGTTAAATTTATTCCTAGATATTCAATTCTTTCTTTTGCTATTGTAAATGGAATTTTTTCTTTATTTCCTCCTGAGAATGATCATTACTAGTGTATAGAAGCACTACCAATTTTTGCGTGTTGGTTTTGAATCCTGCCACTTTGCTGAACTTGTTTATTAGCTCTAGTAGCTTTTTCCTGGATTTGTCAGGACTTTCTAAATATAGGATCATGTGTTCTGCAAATAGTGAAAGTTTTACTTCTTCTTTTCCTATTTGGATGCCTTTTATTTCTTTTTCTTGCCTAATTGCTCTAGCTAGGACTTCTATAACAATGTTGAATACCAGTGGTGACCGTGGGCATCCTTGTCTCGTTCCCGGTGTTAAAGGGAAAGTTTTCAGTCTCTCATCATTGAGTATGATACTACCTGTGGGTTTTTCATATATGCCCTTTATCATGTTGAGGAACTTCTCTTCTATTCCTATCTTTTGAAGTGTTTTTGTTAGAAAAGGATGCTGGATTTTGTCAGATGCTTTTTCTGTATCAATCAATACAATCATGTGGTTTTCCCCTTCGATCTGTTAATGTGGTGTGTTACGTTAATTGATTTTCTTGTGGTGAACCACCCTTGCATACGTGGAATAAAACCTACTTGATCATGGTGTATAATTCTTTTAATGTGCTGTTGAATTCGATTTGCCAGTATATTGTTGAGGCTTTTTGCAGCTATATTCATTAGAGAAATTTGTCTGTAATTTTCTTTTCTTGTATCTTTTTCTGGCATTGCTGTTAGGGTCATGTTAGCGTCACAGAATGAGTTAGGTAGTGCCCCCTTCTCTTCAATTTTTTGGAAACGTTTGAGCAGAATTGGTATTAATTCTTCTTGAAATGATTGGTAGAGTTCACCTCTGAACCCATCTGGTCCTGAGCTTTTCTTTGTTGGGAGGTTTTTGATAACTGATTCAATCTCTTTCCTTGTGATTGGCTTGTTCAGCTCTTCTGTTTCTTCTGTACACAGTGTAGGCTGTTCATGTGTTTCTAGGAAGCTGTTCGTTTCTTCTAAGTTGTCTAATTTGTTGACATACAGATGTTCATGGTATCCTCTTTATTATTTTTTTTCCTGTGCGGCCAGTAGTAATGTCCCTTCCTCATTTCTGATTTTATTTATTTGCATCTTCTCTCTTTTTTTCTTTGTCAGCCTAGCTAAGGGCTTGTCAATTTTATTGACCTTCTCAAAGAACCAACATTTGGTTTTGTTGATTCTTTGTATCACTTTTTTATAGTTGATTTCATTTGTTTCCTGCATTTTTTATTTAATTATTTTTTAAAGTATATGCAATAGAATTACTCCTTTTGGTGTCCGGATCTAGAAATGCATATGCAGGTGGAACGTATCTGTTGACATCTGCTTCCCGCACCTCTGTTAGCTGATGCCCCAAGCTGAGCTCTGGAGTCACCCAGATCAGATGGAATCAGAACCCCCCAGCCCAGGTCCCCACCGTGGGAGGATTGGAAATTTAACATCATGTGGGCATGCGGGGCCTCAGCACAGGAACCTCCAGGTGGCACCCCCCCAAACCAACGTTCATCGCAGTCAGGAAGGAAGGGGGAAGTTTAAAATAAATAGAAATAAAAATAAGCCTCATCACCCCAAACAGATATTCTGTACCAATTAAGCGTTAACTCCCCATCCCCTGCTCTGACCCAGCCCCCGGTAATCTGTCTTTTTATTGCTTGGGGTGATGGATGGTGATAACAGTAGCACAACATTGTGAAGATCTTTAGCACCCCTGAATTGTATATGTGGGTGTGGTAAAAGGGGAAATTTTAGGTTGTATATGTTTCCAGAATAAAAATTTTTTAAAACTATAGGATTATACAACACAAACAGTGCACCCTAATGTAAACTATGGAGTATGGTTAATAGCGTAATGTATAATAACATTGTTTCATCGGTTGTAACAAGGTATCACACTAATGCCAAGCGTTAATAATGGGGAAGACTGTGTGAGGGCTGATGTGGGAACTCTAGTTTCTGCACAGTTTTTCCTTACACCTACAACTTCTCTAAGGAAAAAATTCAAAAACAAGTAAGTAAATAAACCTTACATTTCTTTGTTAGTGGGCCGGAGAGTCTGCATTCAGTGAGTCCAGAGCCGACGTATGGAATTAGGAGTGAGGGTGCTGGGTGATGAGGATTTTGCTCCCGGACGGTGTGTGCTGGGCCCTGCTGGAGTGGGCACTTGCAGACCCCACGATGCCGCCGGCTCAGGTCCCAGACAGTCTGCCTGTGTCAGAGCAGGGCAGCCGCTGCGAGGGGCAGTGGACAGCTGCAGGGAAAGGGAGAGAGGAGGCCCGGGACCCCGCAGGAGGGCGGAGAGTCCAGTGAGGGCCTCCTGCCTTCTTCCAGCCTTCCTGTTGTGGCGAAGGAAGGGTTAGGGAAGGGAGGCCCACCCTTGCCGTTCGCCTCGCCTTCATCGCTGGGAAGTGCTTTCCCACGGAGTACGACACATTCGAGCCCCCTCGCCAGGAGGAAGGTAAGGGAGGGCAGGATACTTGTCCTGGAAGGGCCCAGCTTTAAGCACTAAGTTCTGGACAACCACAGCAGGCTCGAGCAGGCCGGGGTCTCCGCCTCTTCCCCAGCCGGGGAGCGCCCCTGAACGGTTGCTCCTTCTCTCCGAGTCTTGGGAGGTCCGACGTGAAATCGACGACACCAGCACCCACCATGGGGTCTGCTGAGGAGTAAATCAGAGAAGGCACCCTGTGCAGCGCCCGGCCTCAGGAAATGCTTGGTGAACAGCAGTGCGTATGGTTTGGATCAGTGATTTTACAAACAAATTCACCGGAATGTCCAGATGAACGTTCTCTTCTTTGGGGTCAGCCCCAGACCCCCATATCCTCAACATTGCTCAAAACATTTGAGGAGCTCCTTTGGCAGTGACCTTGCACGTCCGTGTGGCTAGAACATACCAGGCCCTTGGCCCAGTGCTCCTCACCAGGCACCAGGAGCTGAGCTGGGTGCTTTGATGCACTCTCTGCATTGGCAGCTCCCCTAGCCTAAGACTGGACCTGACTTCCAGAAGCCGTCCAGAGCAGGCTACCAACTCTGGTCCTTCGGCCAGCAGAGAGGGTTTTGGTCCCAGATCAGTTGAGACCACAAAATAGCAGCCTCTTTTAACTTGTCACTGGCTCCGTGGGTCGTACTCAGAGGGAGTGCATGTGTTTTCTGGAAAGTGGCAGCACTACCCAAAGGGTTCCTTTGAAAGGCAGCTCCCTGTGGCCATAAGAATCCCACTGGGCTGGTCTTACAAGGAAGGCTCGCCCAGGGATCACACCCTGGCACCCAGCCCCCCTTGGGGTGAGCCGGCTGGCGTGGGAAAAGGCTGCCTGTGGTCAGTGTCCTGTGTGGCTGGGCTTAGCTTTATACAGGACAGGCGCCTTGAAGGTGCGGACGTGCGTGTTTCCATTTGGGGTAGGATTGTTGTTTCTCTTACCAGCTTATCCATCGCCACTGGCTCCATCTCTAGGGCTGCTGTAACAGGACACCACACGCTGGCTGGCTTACAACAGAAACGTGTTCTCTTACAGCTCTGGAGGCCAGACATCCGAAATCAAGGTGCCAGGAGGGCCACGCGCCCCCAAAGCTCCCAGGAGAACCTTCCGGGCCCTTCCAGCTGCTGGTGTTGGCGGGCGAGCCTTGGCGCCCCACGGCTCATGCTGCGTCACTTCAACCTCCGCCGCCTCCCCCACCCCTGCCGTGCCTGTGCCCCACCTTCCTCCTCTTGTAAGGACCCGTCACAGAGGCCCGGGGCCCTCCCTGTCCAGGTTGGCCTCATCTCCACTAACCGTGCCTCACAGACCCTGCTCCCAGGTAAGGACTCGAACCTGAGCATGTCTTTTCTGGAGACACAATTCAAGCCGTAACAAACACAAAGTGTTGGGTCGAGGAACTGTCATTTTCAACGCAGTCCCACTCACCCTCCAGGACCAGAAGTCGCCATCCTCACCTGCGTCTCCAAAGGAGCCGGTGACCAGGCTCTGGAGGGGGCTGAAGGGCAGAAAGACTTGTGCAGAACACGAGGCCTCCGAGCCCAGCCCTGGAATTGGGACTCGGCCGCAGGCGGAGAGGCACCCCGCTACCGAAAACTGCATCGGCTGTTGTGCACCCTGCTCCCGCCCTCGGGCCCCGGACAGCAGAGGACACAGATAGAGGTGACAGCCCCGGCCTTGGGGAACAGATGCTGGGGCCCAGTGACCTGTCCTAGCAGCCTCCTAAGAGCTCAGGAATTCGGGGCATAGATGGGGGAGAGGGGTTCTGGTTTCCTACCAACGAGAGAAGGGGGCCGAGGACCGTGTGGCCAGGCCGGCTCCTCTGTTGTGTGTCTGCTTCCCACCACCCACCAAGAGCACCCAGCAGTGTCCCCACAGGCGGCCCAGCTGCCCCGAGTGTCTGAGGACTTGGTGTGAACAGCCGAGTCCGGGAGGCCCACGTCTCCTTGTGCGGATGTATCAGGCAAGTGTCCTTTCTTCTTCAACATTGGCCGGCCAGAGCCGTGAAATCTGCCTTTAAATATGGTACTCAGGAGCAGCCAGCAGCTGGGCTGGCAGGGGCCATGGGGTCGTGACTTGTCTGCATGTGGCCCGGGGCACACAGCACGGCCTGACGGTCATGGAGCCCACACCCTCAGAACCTGAAGGCCACAGCGAGGGGTTCTCCTGGCTGGGAAGCTCTGCAAACACTGGTTATCGATGTCTGTGCTTGGAAAAGCCATAAATGGAAAAATGGAGCTGCCCAGGACTGCTTTCTGGTTGAGACTCCCCTGCAACCACTAAAACCAACCCCTGATCAGTCACCATTCCCACTTTCCTTGTGCACTCTGTGTGTGCCACATCGGGGGTCATGTCCTCCTCTTGGAACGTCCACCTTCTGCCTGCCCAGCAAACTCCTACTCACCCTTCAAAACCCGGGCCGATAGGCTTGGGCAAGATGGCGGCATAGAGAGAAGTGGAAGCTAAGTAGTCCCCCTGGAACAACTGAAAAAACCAGAAACAACTAGTAAATAATCCAGAATAACTGCGGGGGGACAAACGAGACCATCCACTCATCATACACCAACCTGGATTGGGAGGAATGCCCAAGATCACAGCATAAAATCCGTAAGTAAAACCTGCAGATCCAAGTCGTGAGACCCCCTCCCCCATAGCCCGAGCTGCAAAGCCTCGTGGTGCCAGAGAAAAGTTCTCTCCCAGCAAGCGAATGTAGCTCAGCTGAGCTCCAACTGGGGTTTTAAGTAGCGAGTGTGAACTGCTCACTACAGGTACGCAGCCCCAAAAAACAGACAGAGGCTTTGGGTGACTACTGAACTTGGAGAGCTGGAGGGTCGCCTTGGACTGGGTCTGAAACGGAGTATCTGTTTCTTTTTCAGCTCAGTGGAGAAAGCCCCAGTCATTTTCAGTTTCCGGGGCTGTGACTCGGGGAAGGGTGGAGACAGCACAAGCAGAGAGCGAGACCATTGAAATGCTAATGACCTCCACGTGGGGGGTCTGTCTTCTCTAGGAGGAAAGGGGTGGGGCCCTTTCCATTCAGAACCAGACCCCAGAGCCTGGGGGAACACAGCCACACCTCCTCACACCAGTCAAGAATTACAGGCTAACAGGCATCACCTGCTGGGCAGAAAAGCACAGTGACCTGAGGCATCACAGGGTGGAGCGATTTTCTAAGACACACCCTCAGGGAAACCAGATACTGAATATTTCTTCCCTCTGGGACCTGAGCCTGGTCTGGTCTGGGAAAAAAACCTGATTTGGATAACCAAGGAAACCATGCCTAGACAACAGAAAATTACAACCTGCACTAAGAAAAACAAAGTTATGGCCCAGTCAAAGGAACAAACGTACACTTCAACTGAGATACAGGAGTTTAAACAACTAATGCTAAATCAATTCAAAAAGTTTAGAGAAGATATTTCAAAAGTTAGAGGCTGTAAAAAAAACACTGGGCATACATAAGGCAGAAATCAAAAGTTCAAAAAACAACTAGTAGAATCTATGGAAATGAAAGGCACAACACAAGAGATGAAAGATACAATGGAAACATACAACAGCAGATCTCAAGAGGCAGAAGAAAACACCTGAAAGCCTACAAGCAAAGGAGCAGATGGAGAAAAAAATGAAAAAATATGAGCAACGTCTCCGGAAACTTAAGGATGAAACAAAGTACAATAATGTACATATCATTGGTGTCCCAGAAGGAGAAGAGAAGGGAAAAGGGGCAGAAGCAATAATAGAGGAAATAATTAATGAAAATTTCCCATCTCTTATGAAAGACATAAAATCACAGATCCAAGAAACGCAGCATACTCCAAACAGAAGAGATCTGAATAGGCCTACGCCAAGACACTTAATAATCAGATTATCAAATGTCAAAGACAAAGAGAGAATCCTGAAAGCAGCAAGAGAAAAGCGATCCATTACATACAAAGGAAGCTTAATAAGACTATGTGCGGATCTCTCAGCAGAAACCATGGAGGCAAGAAGGAAGTGGTGTGATATATTTAAGATACTGAAAGAGAAAAACCGCCAACCAAGAATCCTATATCCAGCAAAGCCATCCTTCAAATATGAGGGAGAGCTCAGAATATTTTCTGACAGACAATGAGAGACTTTGTGAACAAGACACCCACCCTACAGGAAATACTAAAGGGAGCACTACAGAGTGATAGAAGACAGGAGTGCGTGGTTTGGAACACAATTTTGGGAGATGGTAGCACAACAATGTAAGTACACTGAACGAAGATAACTACGAATACTGTTGAGAGAAGAAGTTGGGAGCATGTGAGACACCAGAAGAAAGGAGGAAAGATAAAGACTGGGACTGTGTAACTTGGTGAAATCTAGAGTGTTCAACAATTGTGATAAAATGTATAAATACGTTCTTTTACGAGGGAGAACAAGCAAATGTCAACCTTGCAAGGTGTTAAAAATGGGGAGGCATTGGGGGAGGGATGCAATCAGCATAAACTAGAGACTGTGACTAATAGAATCATTGTATTATGCTTCCTTTAATGTAACAAAGGTGATATACCAAGGTGAATGCAGATAAGAGGGGGGGATAGGAGAGGCATGTTAGACACTTGACATTGGTGGTGTTGTCTGATTCTTTACTTTGATTTAAGGTTATTTTTCCTTTTGCTTCTTCCTAGCTGTCGTTTTTTTTTCCTCTTTCTTTTGCCTCTCTACCTTCTTTGACTCTCCCTCCTGCCTTGTGGAAGAAATGTAGATGCCCTTATATAGATAGTGGAGAAGGTGGTGAGCACATAAATATGTGACCATGCAGAGAACCATCGATTATTTACTTGGGATGGAATGTATGGTGAGTGAACAAAACCATATTAAAAAAAAAATGGGTTGATGACAAAACCTCGAGGGCAATATACTAAGTGAAATAAGCGAGACACATAAGGAGAATTATTGCAGGGTCTCACTGATAGGAACTAATTATAATATGTAAACTCACAGACATGAAATATAAGGTACCAAGATATAGGACGAGGCTTAAGAATGGGGAGCGGTTGCTTAGTATGAGCAGAATGTTCAACTAGGATGAACTTAAGTGTTTGGAAATGAACAGACATGTCGGTAGCAAGATGTGAGAATAACTAACAGTGCCGAATGGTGTGTGAATGAGGTGGAAAGGGGAAGCTCAGAGTCATATATGTCACCAGAAGGAAAGTTGGAGGTCAAAAGATGGGAGTGTATAAAACTGAATCCTGTGGTGGGCAATGTCCGTGATAAACTGTACAAATACTGGAAATCACTTCCATGAACCAGAACAAATGTATGACAATACAATTAGAAGTTAATAATAGAGGGGCATATAGGGAAGAACTATATCCCTATTACAAACTATATACTACAGTTAGTAGTATTTCAACATTTTTTCATAAACAGTAACAAATGTACTATACCAACACTACAAGTCAACAATTGAGGGGGGTTGGTTAGGGATAGGGGAGGATTCGAGTTTCCTTTTCTTTTTTTCTTTTTTCATCTTTCACTTTATTTCTTGTCTGGAGTAATGAAAAGTTTCTAAAAATTGAACAAAAATTAAGTGCGGTGATGGATGCACAGCTGTACCAGTGTACCCAAGGGCAAGTGATTGTACACTTTGGATCTTTGGATAATTGTATGGTATCTGAACAATCCCAATAAAAATTAAAAAGGAAAAAAAAAAAAAAAACCTGGGCCAATCTGTTGGTTCGGCCCTGACATCTTCTCTTACCAGCTTCTCAGCTCCAGGGGGAGCAAGACAGTGTCAGGATTGAAGTCTGCCCGGCAGTGCCACAGAGTTTTGCAGCACATTTCATAGTATTCAGAAATAAATGTTTACTTGGGGTGTGTCCCCCAAACAACCACTGCTAGGCGGCACTCTGTGGGAGCCAGCATGGGCAGTAGAGGTGGGTATGGCTGGATTCTGGGGAGCTCGGTGTCACTGTGGCAGTGCACAACCCCGGCTCTGGTTTATTCCATGGTGGGACTTCACACGCGTCATCACATCCCTGTACCGTCCCTGCTGATCGGGAAGCTTGTGCCACCACACGTGCCCCAATCTGACATTCTCAAATACGTTTATTTAGGTCATTTAGTTAGACTCGCCACGGCATGTGCTAAATGAAAATACTGTATCAGTTCCTCAGCCTTTGGAGCCACCTTTTATAAACTCTTTTTTTCTTTGCTTTTTCCCTGCCACCTACTGGGTTGTGGAGGTCCTGGCTAACATGCAGCAATAAATTGAGTTATTTTCATTACACAGCATTGTATTTCACAGCCGCTGTGCAGCATGTGTACACAGCATGTGGGCTATGGAGAGTCTAGTTATATACAGGGTGGCTAGAGGCCATCGCTCCTAATGTCACATAGACATGGGTCTGTGGTTCCAGTGAGTGGCCTTCTGCATGTTCATTTATATTTATCAGGGTGTCCTCAGTGCACGCCCCTTGCCAGGCCTGGGGTTGGTGGCCCAGCCGAGCTGCTGGAGCTCTGCCTCTGGGGAACAGGCCTGGCTCCGGGCTTCCTTCCCCCTGCTGGAGATGGCGCTTCAGGAGAGAGTCCTTCCCGCGGGTGAGGCTGCCCTGAGACAAGCCAAGGTCGAGACCCCAGCAGGTGCATCGCCTCGTCCCTGAAGGGTGCTCTCAAGATGGGGCGTGGGCCACCTCTGCTTCCGCTGTGAAAGAAACAAAATCTGGTGCAATAAAAGCCTTCACTGGTCATTGTGTCACCACCGCCCCAGCGCATTTCTGAAAGCTTGCTCCACAGGCGTTCCAGCCTGCAGAAGGCAACCAGGTCCTCCCAGCAGGCGGGGTTACTGGGCCAGCGCTCCTCTGGAGCCCAGGAGTCCTCTTGGTGTGCGAACCCCAGTCCTTGGTCTTGAGGTCCTTGGGGCTGGAAGGGGCAGTGGCTGGAGTGGAAATGTGCCTGGGCCGTCGGCTCTTAATGTGCCTGGACTCGCCATGCACAGGATGCTTCGTCGCTGACCGTCTCTTCTGATCCTGCTGGTGAAGGGCTGGGAAGTCTCCCTCCCATCCTCTCAGCAAGGAAAAAGCTGAACAGACCAAAAACCAATGGCTCTCAGACCTGTCAGAGAGCTGAGGCCCCAGGGCAGACCGCTGCCCGAGAGCTGGAGAGGGAGACAGAGCCAGAGAACCGCAGCTCCCTTTGCGGAAGCCGCCACTGGAGCCAGCCCTGGTGGGAGCCCTCACCGGGAACTCGGCTGCGTGCTGGAGACCGAGTGTGGACCAGCTTGAGAGGAAAGCCCCTGGGGGCCCCACTTTCCGATGTTTTACCTTAAGGAGCACCCCTGGGGCTCTCGGGGTGAAGGTCAGAGAAAAACCCCTTGTGTTTCCCGTAGGGGGGAGAAAGTAACCCTTCTGGTGGAACATGCCCAGAGGGTTCCGTCTCCTTCACTAAGGCCAGCCCCCAAGGGAGAAGGGGAAGACCCCACCCCACCCTGGCCTTCCTGTCTCACCTGGGCCGGTGGGAGGGGGCTGAGGACCAGCAGAGGAGGGACACCAGGGCACAACGCACTGGAAAGCAAGGTGAGTCAAGGACTGTGGCCCCCACCCCAGTTGGGCTCCCACGTGATAATGGACTAGAGCCGAAGGGACCAAGGCTCAGACCCTATTTAAGAAGGACTCTCCAGGGAAACCCAGAGACAACAGGGAAGACAGAAACACTGAAACCAGAGTAGATCAGTCACCTCTGGCACCACAGCTCCAGCCGACAGTGAACACAGTGTGACTCCTAACATTACACGTAGAACCCCCACTAAAGGCCTCTGGACCCCAGTTACTTTCACATCATGTCTGACTCGCAACGAAAGATTGCAAGGCATGCTAGAAGGCAAAAATTAATTTAAAACACCAAAGTGTGAAGAGACAGAACAAGCATCAGATCTCAACTCACACCTGGCAGAGATTTTGGTATTTTGAGACAGGGAATTTAAAATGATGATGATGAGCATGCTGAGGACTCTGCCGAGAAAAGTGGACAACATGCAAGAACAGAGGGGTGGTGTAAGCAGGAGAAGGAAACTCTAAGAAAGCATCAGAAGGAAGTGTGAGACTGAAAACACTAACAGAAATGAAGAGTACCTTTGGGAAGCTCACCAGGACCCAGGACATAGCAGTGAGCTTAAAGATTGGTCAATATAAACTTCCCAAAGTGAAAAACAAAGAAGAAAAAGAAGGAAAAAACCAGACTATCCAAGAAGCATTGGGGAAACTACAAAAGATATAACACACACATAATGGGAATACCAGGAGAAGAAAGAAAGGAACAGAAAAATGGCTGAGAATTTTCCAAAATTAGTGGCAGATATCAAACCACACATCCAGGAAGCTCCAAGAACACCGAGCGGGGTAAATACCAAAAGCCTCCACCCACGCATGTCACATGCAAACTGCAGGAAACCAAAGACAAGGAGGAAATCTTGAAAGAGGCCAGAGGGGGGAACCACATCTCCTGTGGAGGATCAGGGTAAGAACTTCCTAGACTTCTCTGCAGAAGTCACACAGGCTGGAAGAGACCAGCATGAAGTCCTTCAGGTGTTGAAAGAAAAAACCCACCAACCTAGAATTCTCTAACCAGAGAAATTACCCTTCAAATCCGAAGGAAAAAATATATCCTTAGACAAACAAAAATTGAGGAAATTCAGTTTCCAGGAGATATACCTTGCAAGATATGTGGAAAGCAGTTCTTCAGAAAGAAGGAAAATAATACAGGACAAAAACTTATATCTTCGTAAAGAAAGAGCATTCAAAAAGGAATAAATGAAGCCAAAATAAAATCTTTTATTTTTCTTATTCTTAATTGACCTAACATATAGCAGTTTGCTCAAATTAATAATAACAACAATGTATCCAATGAGTACAGCATGTTGGTAAGTGAAGTGGATGACAGCCTGCGGTAGTGATGGGAGGGAGGCAGGGATCAGGAATATTCTGTCCTAAGGAACCTGGTACTGTTATTCCAAAGTGGGTTTAGATTAGTTGTAAATGCATATTGTGAATTCTGGGGCAACAACTGAAAACTTTTTAAAAGGACATATAATTGATAAACTAAGAGAAGAGAGAAAATGGAATCATATAAAATTCTCAATTAAAACCAGAGAAAGCAGAAAAAGTGGATGGGAAAAAAAAACAACAAAGAACGAGGTCAACAAATAGAAAACATTTACAGGTATGGTAGATGATAATCCAGCTATCTCCACAATGTCTGTAAATGTGAATGGTCTTAATATACCAATTAAAAGACAGAGATTGCCACAATGGATAGAAAACAAGACCCAACCATAGGCTGTCTGCAGGAAACCCACTTTAAATACAGGCGGACAGATTCAGAGTAAAGGGATGGACCACGCCGGCTCCCGTCGACAGGAGGCTGCAGTAGCGACTGACTCGGCACACCGGCCGTCTCATTGGCCCCGTCTCTGGAATGAGGTTGCCGAGGCTTGACGAGGGCTTCTCCCCTGGAGATGCTCGGCCGCCGATGCCCTGCAGAGGTGGTCAGGAGGGCCGTGGCACACAGCCTCCAGCACCACATTTGCCTGGGTGCCCAAGGAGAGCCCGGTGTGGGCAGCTGTCCCCTATAGAGCAGTCTGATGGCCAACCCCCATCGTCCTCATCCTCACGGCCAGGACCGCCTGCAGCACCCGGCAGCCTTGGGGCGCCCCGGTCTCCCCTCAGCCCCAGGCGGGGGTCACCCAGCTCTGCTGCCTGCCCTGGCACCCAGGGCTGGGCCGGGTCCAAGCAGACCTAGACTGTCTTAAGCAGGAAGGACTGTTCCCTGGCACCTTTGGCTTTGGAGAGAAAACTCCCTTTGATGATAGGAAAGGTGGCCAGATGTTTCCCTCATCCTTTTTTTTTTTTTTTAATTTACATTTAAATTGACAGATAGTAAAATTGGCATTTTGTGGTATGCAGTGATATGAATTTTAAAACATCTATAGATTTCCTGTAGCCATCCCATAATAAGATACAGAAGAGTTCCGTCACCCCGAAACACTCCCTTCTGCCCCCCCATTGCAGTCACACCCTCCTGGCACCCCAACTCCTGGCAGCCACTCATCAGTCTCTTACAGTGTAGATTTGCCATTTTGAGAATATCATATAAGTGGAATTATGCAATATTGACTCTTTGAGACTGGCTCCTTTCACTCAGCTTGGAGTTGCTATGCACCTGAATTATTGTGTGTCAGCAGTTTGGTCCTTGTAATTGCTGAGTAGTATTCCACTATATGGATCACCCCAGTTTATTTATCTAATTCTTACTTTAGCCATTCTAGTAGGTATGTAATGAAAGCTCACGATTTTAACTTGCTTTTCCCTAATGGCTAATGATGTTAAGCATCTTTCCATGTGCTTATTTACCATCCATATATCCTCCTTGATGAAGTGCCCATTCAAGTCCTTAGCCCATTTTTTAAGTAGGCAGTTGCCTTCTTACTGTTGAGTTTACAGATTTCTTTATATATTCTGAATATAGGCACTTTTTTTGGATATGTATTTCTAAATACTTTCTCTTGGTCTGTAGCTTGTCTTTTCGTTCTCTTAGTAATGTCTTTCAGAGACCTACTTTTTTCATGAAGTTCAATTTATCATTCATTTCATTTATGGATTGTGCTTTTGTTCTCATGTCTAAATACTGTTTGCCTTACCCCAGATTACAAAGATTTTTCCTGTATCTTTTTTCTAACCCTAATTTTAAGCTTCATATTTTGATCTATGATCTGTTTTGAGTTGATTTTTGTATAAGGTGTGAGGTTTAAGTCAAGGTTCAGTTTTTGCATATGGATATCCAGTTTTCTAATACCATTTTTTGAAAAGGAAATCCTTTCTCCATTGAAATGCCTTGCACCTTTGTGAAAAAACATTTGGACGTATTTCTGTGGGTCTATTTTCTGAGTCTGTTCTGTTGGATCGTTCTGTGTGATGAACCAGTCCCTTTGCCGAGGCCACAGTGCCTTGATGCTGTAGCAATAGGGCGAGTCTTAACACCTGTTAGTGTCATTTCTCCAGCTTTGTCTTTTTCAAAATATTTGGCTACTCTAGTTCCTTTGCCTTTCCATATAAATTTGGAAAGATTACTACAATAAATCTGCCTGGCATTTTGATTATAATCTTGATAAATCTGTAGATCAGTTTGTGGAGAATCAATCTTTATAGTATTGAGACTTCCAATCCATGAACGTGGTATGTCTCTCCAATTATTTAGGTATTCTTTCATCAGCCTTTTATAATTTTCAACATGGAGATTCTGTACATATTTTGTTAGATTTACAACTTTTGTGTTTCATGTTTATTGAATGTGTGTGTTCAATGGTGTGTAAAAATGTGATTGATTTGTGTGTGTTTACCTTGTATCTAGTGACCTTGCAGAAACTCGCTTATTAGTTCTAAGACTGTTGTAGATTCCTGGGTATTTTACAAATAGGCAAAAAAATGCTTTCTGTGAAGAGAGATAGTTTTAGTTCTTCCTTTCAAATATTATGCCTTTTATTTCTTCTTCTTTTTTGATTGCTGTGGCTAGGACTTCCATGTATGTGTTTTGCAAATATTTTATCCCCGTCTGTAACTTTTCTTCTCAGTTTTGTAATGGCATCTTTTTGGAGCAGGAGTTTTTAATTTTAGTAAAGTCCAGCTTATCCGTTTTTTCTTTGACAGATCATGCTTTTGAAATTGTATCTAAAAAAAATCGTCGCCATACCCAAGGACACCTAGGTTTTCTCCTGTTATCTTTAGATAACAAACATCTTTAGATGTTTGATAGTTTTGCACTTTAGATTTGGGTTTATGATTCATTTTGATTTAATTTTTGTGAAAGGTGTAAAATCTAGATTCCTTTTTGCATGTGGATGTCCAGTTATTCCAATAACAGTGGTTGAAAGCTGTCCTTTCTACATTGAATTGCTTTTGCTCCTTTGCCAAAGATCAGTTTACTATATTTGTGTGGGTTTTTTTCTGGGTTCTCTGTGTATCAATGATCTATTTTTGGAGGATTTCTGATGTTTTTGTTCTTGAGAGATATTGGCCTGTACTTTTCTAGTCTGTCTTCGTCTGGTTTCGGTATTGGCATAATGGTCTCATAAAATACCTTGAAAAGTGTTCTCTTCTTTATGCTTTTCTGGAAAAAGATTGTTAATTATATGTTATTTGTCTTTAAATGTTTGATAGAATCAGCTGGTGAAATCATCTGGCCCTGTAAATTTCTTTGTCAGAAGATTTTAAACTGAATTCAATTTCTTTAGTAGTTATAGTTATCCATTTCATCCTGGGTGAATTTTGGTGGTTGTGGTTTTTCATAGATTGGTTCATTTCAACTAATTTGTTAATGTTTTGTACATGGAGTTATTCGTGTCTTTCCCCAATGATCCCCTAAATGTCTGGGGCGTCCATAGCGACATCTTGTCTTAAATTCTTGAGTTGATAACTTGTTTTTTTCTCTTTTTTTTCTTTGACCGTTTTGCTAGAGTTTTATCAGTTATTTTGATGTTTCCAAAAAACCCATTTTAGGTTTCGTGGGTTTTATTCTCATTTTTCTGCTTTCAGTTTCATTGATTTCTGCTCTTACCTTTCTATTGTCTTTCTTCTGCTTGCCTGGTTTATTTTGCTCTTATACTCTTCTTTCTCTGGTTTCATAAATTGGAAGCTTAGATTATTGGTTTGAGACCTTTATTCTTTTCTAATAAAAGGATTAAATGCTATTAATTTCTCTCTAACCACTGCTTTAGCTGTGTCCCATAAATTTTAATATGTAATATTTTGGCTTCATTCAGTTCAGTGTACATTTTTATTTCCCTTGAAACTTTCTCTTTGACCTATGAGTTATTTAGAAGTGGACTGTTTATTTTCAAGGAATTTGGAGATTTTCCTGTTGTCTTTTTATTGGTTTCTAGTCTAATTCCATTATGATCAGATGTTCTGGTTTGCTAATGCTGCCTTTTTGCAAAACACCAGAAATGGATTGGCTTTTATAAAGGGGATTTATTTGGTTACAAATTTACCGTCTTAAGGCCATAAAGTGTCCAAAGTTAAGTCATCAACAAAGGGTCCCCTCACTCGAGAAAGGCCGTTGGCATCCGGAAAACCTCTGTTAGCTGGGAAGGCACGTGGCTGGCATCTGCTTGCTCCCAGGTTGTGTTTCAAAATGGCGCTCTCCAAAGTGTTGTTCTTGGGGCGTTTTGTCCTGTCTTAGCTGCAGCTGCTCTTCAAAATGTCACTCTCAGTTGCTCTGCTCTGCATCTGGGCCTGTATGGCTCTTTTTAAAGTACTCCAGTGATCCAGTAAAGATCTACCCTGAATGGTTGGGGCAACACCACTATAGAAATAATCCAATGAAAGGTCTCATCCACAGTTGATTGAGTCACATCTCCATGGAAACACTGAACCAATAGGTTCCAACCTAATCAACACTAAAACATTTGCCCCCGCAAGATTGTATTAAAGAATATGGCTTTTTCTGGGGGACATAATACATACAAACTGGCACACAGAGAATACACCTTGTGTGATTTCAATTATTTTTTAATTTGTTAAGGTCTGTTTTATGACCCAGAATATGATCTGTCTTGGTCAGTGGTCCATGTGTACTTGAATGGGTTTTCTGCTGTGACTGGGTAGAATGTTCTACAAATCTCAACTTTTTTCAGTTCTGTGTCCTTGCTGATATTCTGTCAACTAGTTTTATTGATTACTGAGAGAGAAATGTTGAATTCTCCAAATCCAATTGTGGATTTTTCTAAATCTCCTTTCAGTTGTGTCAGTTTTTGTTTCATATATTTTGGAACTCTGGTGTTAGGTGCATAAATGTTTAGTGTTGTTATGTCATCTTGATGAATTGGCCCTTTCAGCACTGTGTAATTTTCCTTTTTATCCCCAGTAATGTTCTTTGCTCTTAGGTCTACTTTGTCTGATTTTAACTTATTTTAGATTAGTGTTTACATGTTACATCACTTTCCATCCTTTTTATTGGTTTCTAGTCTAATCCCATTATAATCAGTCTAATTCCATTATGATCAGATGTTCTGGTTTCCTAATGCTGTGGCTTTGCAAAACACCAGAAATGGATTGGCTTTTATAAAGGGGATTTATTTGGTTACAAATTTACAGTCTTAAAGCCATAAAATGTCCAAGGTAAGGCATCCACAAAGGGTCCCTTCACTCGAGAAAGGCCGTTGCATCTATTATTTGAAGTGAGTTTCTTGTATGCTGCACATACCCAGGTCATCTTTGTTTGATCCATTCTGACTCTGTCTCTCTTGCCGTGAGTGTGCCTAGATCATTTAAATCCAGTGGAATTATTAATGTGCTTGGATTTAGGTATAAAATTTTATTATTTGTTCTCTGTTTCTTCCCCGTTACCCCTTCCCTACCTTCTTTTGGACTGCTGAACATTGTGTAAATATTTCACTTTAGCTGTTGTGCTTTTTGACCGTAGCTCCTTTTATAGTTTTCCTAGTGGCTGCTCTAGGAATTAAAGTGCTTACATGCTTAACTTTCACAGTCTAATTGGAAACAATATTGTACCACTTAAAGTGGAATGTAGAAAACTTACAACAACATAGATCCCTTTAAGCATCCCTCTGTTTTGTGGATTACATCCACATGCATTGAAAATCCCATGTAACAACGTTATAATTTTTTCTTTCAACCCTCAGATGTGTTTTGAGGAGCGGTCTGTAATATTTAGCCAGAGTTGCCGTTTCTTTTGTTGTGCCCTCTTTCCTGACATCCCACCTTTCCTTCCTCCCTTTCTCAAGAACGTCCTTTAGAAGTTCTTCTAGAGCAGGTCTGCTGGCAACAAATTATCTGAATTCATCTGTATCTAAGAATGTCTTTCTAAATTCGCTTCTAAAGAAGTTTTTTTTTTTTTTTTTTTTTTTACTTTTGCTGGATAGATATGGAATTCTGGTCAATAGTTCTTTTCTTTCGGCACTTTAAAATTGCTATTTCACTTCCTTCTGGCCTCCATAATTTCTGATGCGAATTCCACAGTCATTCAAATTGCAATTCTCATGTAAGACGTTGTTCTTCGCTGGTTGTTTTCAGGACTTTTTCACCTTTAGTTTTCAGCAGTTTTATCCTGATGTGCCTGGGTGTTGCTTTCTTCGGGTGTGTCCTGCGTGCAGTGTGCTGAGCGTCTTAAATCTGCGATTGTATGTCTTTGTCCAAATGTTGGAAATTTTTACCTTTTATTTCTTCGAATTTTTTTCCTACACTGCACACTTTTTCCTTCCCTTCTGGAACTCCAGTGACATGAATGCTAGACCTTTTGGCTTTATCTGATGTATCCCCAAGGCTCTTTTTTGGTTTTTTGTTTCTTTGGCTTTTCTCAATCTTCTTTCTCTCTCTTGTCCTGATTGGATAATTTCTCTTGACCTGCCTTAAATTCACTTATCTTTCCTCTGGCATCGCCAATCTGCTGTTGATCCTAACAGTGGAGTTTGTTTTTTTTTATTTTGGTTACTGTATTTTTCAGTAGTAAATATTCCAGGTGATTCTTCTTTATAGCTTCTATTGTTTTACTGAAACTTTCTTCTTTTCATTTATTTAAAGAGTATTTTACCTTAACTAAGGCTCCTTTAACATTTTTATCAGAGCTGGTTGCAACTTCTTTCTGTCATCTGGGCATTGCTTATCTGTTGATAATCTTTTGCCATGTGAAGTGATCTTTTCAGGTTCTCTGTATGCTAAGTGATTTTGCATGTAGCTGAATGCTTTGAATGCCACGTCATGATTGTCTGGGTCCCATATGCGCCCTGGAGATAGTATTGATATTTTTAGTTTGGCAGGCCATCCACCTGTTTGGGTTCGGTCCACGAGTTCAGCACAGCCTTTTGTGGTGGGGTTTCAATGTCAGCTCCGTTTCCAAACCCTTCACAGAACTCACCCTGAAGTCAGGCTGGGCCTGGGGCTGGCGTGACCCTTGCAGGCAGTTCTCGAAGTCTTTGCTTTAGGGGCAGCTCCATACACGTGTGACTCAGAGGTGGGTCAGGAGTTGATTGACAACTTTTGAGGTTTGCTTTCCCAAACTCCTCCTGGTACTCTCTGGTTCTTGAAGCTCCCCTTTAAGTCCTCTGGCCAGAAAACCAGGGCCAAGCAGCAGACCAGAGGGGGAAAGCAAGAGGGGTTCACCCCAGCTCTGGGGCGTGCAGTGCCTTCCGTCAGAAAAGAACGTTCTCCTTGTACAGTGTGATGCTCCCGCGGCCCCCATCGCCCCCGCTGCCACCACAGGGTTGCTTGGGGACTGGCCAAGGTGCGGAGGTCAGGAATGAAACGAAAAAGTGGAATTAACCCTGCAGCCCTTCCAGGTCTCAGGCTGGGGACACCGGAGGGAAAACCCGCACACGCATTTGTCATCTTGAATTCTTGTCCTCTCCCCCAGTCCACCTGCTATGATTTACTCTTCACTGTCCCAGGGGTGCCTGCCTTCTGGGACCCCCGTCCCTCGCCCCGACGCCTCCAGCCCTACGGCAGCCCCTCAGCCCACCCCCTGTGCCCAGCCCCTTGGGTGCAGGTCCCTCCTGCCCCGGGGGCCCTCAGTCTTCTGGGGTTCAGAGCTCCTTAACTGCCAAGACAAGGGTTGGCCATTGGAAACTGCCTGGAGCCAGGAAGCCGCTTTGTTGAGATGGTGATGTTTAGATCATGGATTTAAAGTGCTGGTGGGAGAACGTGCACCATCGCCATCAGGAGCGGAGCTGGGCATCAGGGCCCTGCCAGTGGCTGAGCTGCCCGGGGCGAGCCTGAACCTCTCCAAGCCCCCCGCTCTTTCTGTCGACCTGGGCCTGGTGGCCTTCTCCCCAGGCCCTCGTGAGAACCCACGGGCAGCTCTGCTGAAAGCCCCTCGTGGTGCCAGGTCCGAGTAACAGGCCAGGTGGGCCATTCATGTGGAAATGAGGCCGACGTGGATGTCGTGTGAGGGTGGCGGTGAAATCTTCACCAAGACAGGATCACGGGTAGACGTTAGACTAGAGGATGGGGTGGAGGCCACGGGCACTCGTGTGATGTGTCCTCCTCCTTGCTCGGATGCTGCACGCAGGGGCCACGCATGTGCTCCTCTGCCCCCAGCCAGGGGACGGTCCTCGGGGACGGGGGGGAGAGGAAGCCATCCCAGGAGCAGACGGGAGTGAACCCGGTACGGCGCGTGGCACGGAAGGAGGCCAGAGGAGCAGCCAGCAGTGGGAAAGGGTGGGCTCCGGCTGGGGGGAGGCCGCAGGGAGGGCACCCAGGCCAGGGGCAGCGCGCCCAGGGGAGCCAGGGGGTCTGGGGGAGGTGGGGCGGGAGGGGCCTGTGTGGCTGCTGTAGGGGAAGCTGGGAGGGCTGCACAGGCACCAAGGGGCCAGCGAGCGGGCACAGGTCTGGGGGTAGGAGGAGCACCCCTAGGTGGGCGGGAGGTGACCGTGGGCAGAGGGCCCCCGGCTGCAGGGTGCAGTGTGGCCGACCCAGGCAGCGCGCCCCTCGGGGGAGACGTTCTTGGGGGTCGGAGCTCCTGGACCCTCCCAGCAGTGAGTGCACAGCATGTGCTCGGGAGCTGCCCCTCCGCGGAGGAGACGGAGCTGGGAGCAGGGGCCGCTCGTCCCCAGGCAGGTGGGGCCGGGCCGGGCCTGGAAGGTGGTCCTGGCTCCCGGTGCCCAGTCGTGGGGTCGGGTCCTTGGGCGAGGCCTGAAGACCCCTGCCGCCTGCCCCACAGACACGCTTCTCCCCAGGGCTCTCGTTGGAAAGTGGCACCTGGCCACAGGGCCGGCGACCCCAGTGCAGGGGGACGGAATTTAGGAAACAGCCGCGGTTGGACGAGGCGGTTCCGGTGGTTTCAAGCTGCCGCCTAGGCCAAGAGGAGAATGCGACGTCCTTAGAGAAGGGCCCTGAGAACAGGCCGTCCTCCAGCAGGGCCCGTCCTGGCGCCATCGATGCCCGAGGTTCCCGGGGCCCAGAGGGGGAGGAAAACTGGGGAGGGAGCGGGGAGAGGAAGGACACGTCTAGAAGGTGGGTGCAGGGGCCGCGCCTCGCAGCCCTGGGTCACGGCGCCTGTGGACGGAGCCCAGTGGGGCAGGAGGACGCGTGGCTGTGGCCTCCTGGGGCTGCCCCGTCCCCCAGCCCAGCCCCCGGGAATCAGCGGCCACCGCAGCTCAAGGAGCCTCCGCGTAGTTGTGCGCTACTGCTCACAAGCAGATTGCCCTACATTCTAGGACTTTTTACAGTGAAAAACGCGGGCACCCACGTCCGCAGCGGGCAGCCGTCCGGCTTTGAGCGTGTTGGGGTTAAGGACACCAGCTCTCAGAGACCGTTCAATAGCTCCGTCTCCGAGCTGCTTACACTAATTAACGCAACGGCTCCCTACCGGGTGAAACTGAGTCTTCAGATGCGTTTATAAAATAATGGGCTCGACTGCTAAATGTTGCATTATTTGAGCCATATTTCTTCATGTGTCACCTCGTGTGCTGAGGGTGAGAAATGGTTTCCCATGAAACATTGACAGTGAAGCTGAAGATGTTTGTACCTCTGCGGCCCTGCATGGACACGTAGCTGTGTTCTTACTCAGCATGTTGGCACCCGGAGGGAAGGGTGCAGGATTTGTCCGAGCAGCTCTCCAGGCGTGCCCAGGTGAGGGCATGGCAGCGAGGCCATGGCTCATCCGACTGTTCACAGCCCAGTTTAGTTTGTGCGCAGACTTCTGGTTTATTCCTGCGGGCTGAGGCAAAGCCCCAACTGCTCCTCTGTAAACCTAGGCCGCGTCCTGTCCCTGAGTCCAAATACAGAAAACAAAACTGACAACTTGCACCTGTCCGGGGACGGCAGAAAACCGGCCTCTGCTTCTCACAGGGGCACAGACTTCTTTCATTTTTTCTTTTCCGAGACAGCTGACCCAAAATCTCTTTTTCTCCAGGTATCGCCAGGCTGTCCAGCTCGGCTTTTCTTTTCTAATTTGGGCATCACAACAGCAGCCATAAGGACGAACACGTCGATGGCAAAGCGCTTTCTGAAGAAATCACAGTAAACAGTCTGTTTGCCCACGAAGCCCTGCCCGCAATCAGCAAGTAACACAACGGCACCTGCTAATGAAGCCGAAGCTGATAATGTGGTTTCTTCAGTTAAATTGATTCATGAATTTTGAAGAGAACATTATCTAATGAATTTTCTTTGAATAGAAAGCAATTAAAAGGACAAATCAGTCTGATTAACCCCAGCGTCACCCTACTGCCACGAACGGTGTACAGTTTGAAATTATATCATAAAAAACTAGAGCACATTTGCTATCTTTTTTGCCCTCAACTAATCCATGTAAATTAATGAACAACAAAGTTAATTTCTTTGATGACCCTTTTCTAGTATCACCTGGATTATGCTGATGTTTAATTTGCTTAATGTTATAATAAAGACTAAACAGATTTTTTTTCCCAGTGAAGTGATTATCATTCCCTTCAGTTAAGAAGTGATTTTTATTATTTAACACCCATGTGCAGGTGTGTTTCCTGTAAGGACCGAGCCACACTTGGCTGGCTTGGCACCGCATGTCGCCCGCCCTGTGGCTGTGGGCAGGCTGGAGCCTCTTGCCTGCCCACACGCTCTTCCCCGCCGTTGTCCCGATCGGGATCTGCCCGTGGCCGAGGGGAGCCAGAGCGTGTGTTTCCTTCGGGAAGACAATAGGCGTTGATTCCCGCTGGCCGCCTGCAGAGGCCTGGGTTTCTCCCCCCTGAGCCCCACGCGCAGGAGGAGGCCCTGAAACCCTGAGCAGCGGAGAGGCTCATCCTTGGGCCTTCGCGCACTCGCTCCTGCCGTGGGACAAGAAGCAAACATAGTTTGATGTGACTCATCGACGAAGATGGGAATAAAGTTATTCCATCGTTGCAGCCCCATTCGTTTACAATGAACCGCAAAGTGCTGAGTCCGGCGTTCTGGGCAGCCACTGGGGCCCTGCCCGCCGCCGGCCGTGGGCCCTGGCTTCCTTCACCCTCTGTGTCCCGGCCAAGGTTTGAAGTGAACCAGCAGCACAGAAGGTTTAGAAGGAGGCGGGCAGGTGGGGCCTTCCCGGCTGCCCCCGAGCTGCAGGCCGGTTATGTGCCCACCGTGTGGGGAAGCACCGCGTGCACATCCACGTGGAGCCGGAGAAGACGGAGGGAAGTTGAAAACTTCCTCGCAGCGGCCTCCTGCTCCACCCACCCTGCTGCCTTGGCCTGTGGCACGTGGCACAGTGGAGGCCGTGTTCTAACGGCGTCTACTGCCTGTTTGTGCCACTGTTTTCCAGCACTGGCAGCTGTTGGTATCAGTTGTCCAAATAACGTCATTCCATGTTGTTTCTTTCAGATTCCTTCACCAGACGGGTGTTGTGGAAGCTGCTGAAGGTTGTGAAGTTCGGAGAAACAGTCTCTTACCAGCAGTTAGCGGCCCTGGCAGGCAACCCCCGGGCAGCGCGAGCCGTGGGGGGCGCCATGCGGAGCAACCCTGTGAGTCCGCGCCGGGCGCCGGGTGGGAGGCCTGGTGCACGGGGCGGGGGCACCCGAGTAAACACGCTGCCGTGGCAGACAGGGCACCGAGGGAGGAGAGGCCGCTGGAGATCGCATCAGGGCCCCAGACGCTTCGGGAAGGGACACGCGGCCCCCGGTTTCTCTGCAGGCGGGTGGTGGGGACGTGGTCCTCGCCATGCTCTCCCCGAAGCCCATCCTCTCGTGTGGGGGCCCCACGCACCTCTCCCCGTCGTGCGCATGCAGGGGCCTGGGAGCCTGCAGGTGGACACGTCCATCCCCTCGTCCACCAGCGCATTCACTCACCAGGTGGGCGTCGAGACCCAGTGTCTGTCCCGTTGCACAGCAGGAAACGAAGTGAATGGAGTATTCCGGAAAGGGCAGTACCAAGGGGGACGACTCTGACCCTGTCTCCGGGGCTGCGCCCTGTGGTGGAGGTTGGGGCTGCCTGGCCTTGGAGGGCCCAGCCTCAGGGGGTCAAAGAGCCGCCCGGGGTAGTGAGGCCGGCGCCTTCCGCAGGATGGCCGTGCAGGACGCTGCCCCCACACACAGGCGGCGTTTCCGTCCGCGCGTTCAGTGGGTAGAGGTTCACAGGCCCGGCCGTCCAGGGAGGCAGGACGCCCTGCCCCGGACGCCCCCAGGACACAGGGCCCCATGCGGCGTGCAGCCTGCTGGCCACTGGGTCCGCCCAGGGTCAGAGGGCGCCTTGGCTTCCCCAGGCCGGGCAGGCGTCTGGGCTCGGGAGGAGCCCGGGCGTGGCGCTGACCACACCCACGGCCGCGGACTGAGGGTGGGTGGGAGGGCACCCTCCCTGTGCCCGGCCACCTTCGCCTCCGCCCGCCGTGGTGTGCTGCCGCGTCAGCAAGGCCTTCCGCCTACGCTGAGCCAGACTCCCCCCGATGCGGAAGGACGCCTTCCTTCCGGGAGAGCAGACACGGTCACCCTGTCAGCGGATGGGAAATTACTGAAATCACATGGGCCCCACTTTTTTAAAAGTTGCTGTGGATTTGCTCTATATTTTCAAAACTTTTCCTCCCTGCTCACAGGGCACCGCAGGGCGTTCCCCCCTCAGCCCACTGCTCCGGCCCGCGGGGTCACTCACAGCAGCCCCCAGGCAGAGCTCAGTGCCGCTCTTGGGGCAGCAGTTACGTTGGCTGCACAGAACCTCACCGTGATCCTTTGAGAAGCAGCTCCTGCAGGTTTGCGATGCGTTGCACTGTCTGCATGTGCTCCCAGGCCTGGGGACATTTCCTGCTGTACTAAAATAGCCCGAATTGTCCAGAGCGAAGCGCAGTGTGGACACAGTTCCGTGCATGCCCCCAGCACCCCTCCTGGCCTCCGTGGTCAGGGCCGACGGCTGCTGGAGCCAGTGCACATTTTGTTCTGCACCTGCTGTGTTTCCATTGTGAATTGCCTCGCTGCATTCTGAGCTAGCATGCCCGTACCCTGTGAAGGGGCTTGTTCTTACGGCACGTAGGGACAGCGTCTGAATCAAACTTCTGAAGGCAGCTTTGAAAGTCTCCGTGAAAAGCTGAAACTGCCTCTTCCATTTGGGAGGCCGCCGTCTTCTCACAGAGAGTGAGCCGATCTTGACTTCAGCCCTGCTAGATTCAAAAGAGACAGCTCGGGCCCTGTCGTGCCGTTTGAATGTATTACATCCCCCAGAAAAAGCCATATTCTTTGATGCAACCTTGTGGGGCAGACATATTAGTGGGGATTAAGCTGGAACGTTTGGATTAGGTTGTTTGCATGGAAATGCGCCCCACCCAACTGTAGGTGATAACTCTGATGAGATAATTTCCATGGAGGCGTGGCCCTGCCCATTCAGGGTGGGCCTTGATCAGTGGAGCCATATAAATGAGCTGACAAACGGAAGGAACTCAGTGCAGCTGTGAGTGACATTTTGAAGAGGAGCTACAGCCCAGAGGGACACTTTGAAGAACACACTGGAACTGAGAGAAGAGCTGCAGCTTACAGGACATTTTGGAGATGGCCTTTGAAAGCAGACTTTTGCTCCGGAGAAGCTAAGAGAGGATAAATGCCCCAAGAGCAACTGAGAGTGACATTTTTGAGGAACTGCAGCCTAGAGAGGAACGTCCTGGGAGAAAGCCATTTTGAAACCAGAGCTTTGGAGCAGACGCCAGCCATGTGCCTTCCCAGCTAACAGAGGTTTTCTGGACACCATTGGCCATCCTCCAGTGAAGGTACCCGATTGCTGATGTGTTACCTTGGACACTTTATGGCCTTAAGACTGTAACTGTGCAACCAAATAAACCCACTTTTATAAAAGCCAATCCATCTCTGGTGTTTTGCATGCCAGCAGCATTAGCAAACTAGAACAGTTGTATTGTGGTTCCATTTAATGCTCCGTGAGAACATCGGCCACTGACGTTTTTGAGTCCTCCTCATGCATCGCTCCAGTGGCTGCGTTCCTTTGTCCCAGATCTCTAGCATGAATTCAGGCAAAATTTCTGCCATCAGTGCCCTTTGGGTAAAATCAGCCATTCCCTTCTGTCCTGTGAGGTTGGCAGTCGATGCCGGCTGCCCATACCTGAAATGAAAGCCAATGACGCTGGCAGGTGCCAAGGCACCTCGTCCCGTGGCATGTACCACACGCGTCTTTTTCTATGTAATAAGCTTTTCTCACTGATAAGTGCAGGTTAGCAGATGCCGGTCCACCTTGGCAATGCCGGTGGTTGGTCACTGGAATGGAGGCCCCATCGTGGTCAGCGTCCTGCTCACACCAATAGGCAGCCTTGTTTACTGTTCTGCAGCTGGCGGGACTGTCTCCCCCACGGTTCACCTCTGTGCACACCTGACTTCCAAAATGGGCCCATCGCTGAATTTAGAAGGTGGGATCTCACGAGGGTCAAAGCCCGAATGTCTGTGATTCCCACGTTGGCATTCCTGCGAACACTGGGTCGGCAGAGGGGCCTGGGTGCCTGTGCCCGCGACTTTACCCTCCATGGAATCCCCCCCCCGACCTGCAGCTCGAGGAGGAGGTGGGAAAGCTGCCGGCAGCGGCGGTGCAAGAGAGGAGCCCCCCCACCCAGCTCAGACACGCCGGGGCTCCCAGCATGGGGTTCGCTGCAGGTGGAGGGCTCATGAGCTGACGGTCCCCAAGGGGGCCCCCAAAGTTCCGCTACAAACTTCATGAGAAAGGGGGTTCCGGAGACAGTCAGTGGCGGAGGTGGGTATCCTCGGGGTCCCGCCATGGTGCCCACGTGACCGCCCCACAAGATGCCACAGGTGTCCCTTTGGCATCGATGGTGAAGTGAAAAGCAGATTTGTGCATTTAGGAAAGGCCCCGAGGCTCATCGGGCACTGGCTCCCAGGTGGTGCGCCATCCGCTGCTGAGCTGGGTTTCTGTTCCCAGCAGGTGGGGGGTGCTTTGGCTGCGGGGGCGTCCCCTCCCCCTCAGGAACTCGCGGTTTCCCAAGCGTCACTAAGCCCTGTGAGTGGTCGGACCGCCTTCTGGAAGGTTCTCCCACCCTCCAGGGTCAGCCTCCCAGCACACCGAGTGGACGCTCCCAGCAGCCCCTGCCCTCCCCGGAAGACCCTCCGCCGCGTCCGCAGACAGGATTTGCCAAATGCAGTTCCGAGGCGATCGATGGCCGTGCGGAGCCCCCGCCCCCCTCCGAACGCGCCTTCCTGCCGAGTTAGTTGATTCACACATTGCCGAGAGCGTTAATGACCTCCAAGTCTTGTCCTGCCACTCACCTCGACGGCGGCTGATAAAGATTTAGCGTCATGTTCCCAGTGTCACGCCTGTCAGCCGCACTGAGCCATTTGACCAGAAGAAAAAAACGCGCAGGGAGCTATTGATTACAGCTTCTCGGTGTCACTTGTTCACCAGGATTTAGGTATTGATGAGGCCGCGAGTGAAAACAAGCCCTCTCCCCTGTGGGCTGCTACCCAGAACAAAGACCGGGGTGGACGGACGGCCAGGCGGCCCGGACCCAAGAGGCCGCTATCGATTGCGAGCCCCCTTCCTGTTGTTTTTGCTGGAGACAAATCTATGGCTTTGGAAGTTTTATAGCATTTGAGAAGGGGCCCGGGTAAGTGATGGAGCTGTGTGTATTGGATGAATTAGATCTCACAGCATGGAGATTTCCGCGCGGCTGTGATATTAGGAGCTCCTTGCTTATTGAGAAAAATTACATTTTCTGCAGCCTGGGCTCTACGGAGAGGGCAAAGAAGTGCTTCTTCCTTCTAAAACGCCCTCGGGGTCCCCGTACATTCTAGCACGTTCATCATTCTAACGGTCCAAACCCTGCCACCAAAATTAACACAAACAGAAGCAAGATTCCTGGTTTCTGATAGAAATAGAGCCTGCTTCGTGAGAGGCAGCCATTCTCCATCAACACATAAATAAAACGAAGACCAGTCCGACCAGCCCAGGCCACCGCGTGGTGACGGTTATCCCACGCCTGACATTCGAGAGCCGCATCGATACGCGGAATAAACACAGCAAGACACGTACAAAACATACCTAGTGGAGACAGATACGTTCCTACTTCTCGTTTTTGTGATTTCACAGGTTGTTGGGAGGGAAGGAAGAAAATCACAGAGCAGTCGTGAAATCTGCTATGAGGTGGAAGGAATTGAACGGGGGCCTAAATGTTCGGAGAACTGAGTCAAGTGGAACGCCCGCCTCTTTGTCGGTCAGAAACTTGAGCTATGTATTATCTCACGCTGGCCTCACGGCAGGTATTCGCGTGACTCGTGCACTGGATAAAATCATCAAGGCGAATGCTCCGTTCCGTTCCTCCTCCCGAGGAAGCTGGCTCCGTGCTGTGTGCGGGATTTCCCGGGCTCCAACTGCGGCCCGTTCAGCCGTCGTCGCGTTCCCAGCACTGTGCTAGGACTCGGCAGGACAGCCTTGGACACCACGTCGCACACGGGGTCACGGCCACGCGGCTTTAGTCAGAACCGGGACTGGCTCTGTGCTGTGCGGGATCCCGCCAGCCCCGGCCAGGTCCCTCTGCTCCCACCGTCGCCCCCCTTTAAGGGAAGGCCATCCGTGGCGTGGGTGGGGGCCTAGGCCTGGGGTCAGCCCCACTGGCTTGGATCCCTCCCTTGATCCCCAAGAGCGAGTGAACGTCCCGCGACACGAGTGGCACAGCCCCTGCCCTGGGGCTCGTGGACGGGTGGCCTGAGATGAGTGTCCACCAGGACGGGGCCAGGCCCAGTGACCCACACCTCCACCCCCTCCCCCGGGGGTGTCGCTGGGCGCCGTGTCCAGGGCGGGCGCTGGAGGGAACACAGACGCGAGCCACCCGGTCCCCACGGGGGGCACACGGGCAGGTGGACTCTGCACCGAGGCAGCCGAGGCAGGGTCAGTGCTAGCACAAGATGCTGGGAGAGGATCCCCAGCAAGATGGAGCATGGGGCCTGGGCAGAGACCTGCTCGGCTGAGCAGCGGTGAGTGGAGGAGAGAGGGCGTCTGTAGCGGCCTGGGGCCCTGCACACTTACAGGCTCCAGGGGACAGTCCCTGCCTGCCCAGGTCTGCGGTGGAGTCTGCCCCCGACCCCAGGGCCTCTGGGGAGCCCACGTGCTGGATGGCCGTGAGCCGAGGTGGCGGCTGCCCCTGGGGAGCCGAGTCTGCAGGGGGGTGGGGGGTGATCTGGTCCGTGGGTGCTTCTGTGCCCCTTCCCCAAGTTGGCCCGTGGAGAAGCTCCCCTGAGCGAGCCTGCATCTGCCCGTCCTTCCAGAGCTGGCGCCCGGTCCTGCAGCTGTGCCCGGTGCATGCTTCATGGAGCAGCCGCTTGCAACCCTGCACAGCGGCAAAGCATCACCCCCGCACATCTGGGCCTTGGCGACTGTCCAGGGCCCCCTCCATCCCAGGCCAGGGGCACAGCTGGGAGGGAGGCCGTTTCCCCGGGGACGTGCGGGCAGACCCTCTCCTCGGAAAAGGCCTGCGCTGCCACCACCCTTTCCTCCCGGGGATGCCCTGCAAGGAGCCTCACTTCTCAGGCTCCGAGGGTTTAAACGAGGAGGCTGGCGGCACCGGGAGCGACTCCGGATGACAGCGTGTGGTGAACGGGCTACAGATCACTTCCTGCCTCTCTGAACCCCGTTCGGAACCCAATAAGAAATGGAGAAAGGGCTTCAACACGTGAGCTTTTAGGGTAGAGGTGAAATAGGAGGGTGTGAGGGGGCTGGGGGGGCTTCCCGGGAATTCCAGCAGAATTCCACGCACTGCCCAGTCCCCAGGCCAGGGGCAGATGCCGTCCCCTTGCCGGACGGGTCAGAACCCCGAGGGGCGAGAGGTGAGGGCAGGGGGCTGAGCGGAGCCCCCTCCTCCCCTGGGGGGAGCGGGAGGTGAGGGCAGGGGGCACGGTCCCTCCACGTGAGGCCGGAGCCCCGAACCCCAACCTCCAGGGCGGTCGGTGCTGGCCGGGGACAGGGTCAGAGTCAGCCCACAGGTGTCCACAAGGCCTGTCTGTGCTGTCCCAGCCCATCTACACCCCTTCACCAGGCTGGTCTACGCTCTCCTGGGCCGTCTACACAACCTTCTAGGGCCCATCTATACCCCCAGGCTCATCTACAACACCCCCAGCCACCCACTGGGTCCATCTACACCCCTGCAGCAGGCGAGTCTATACTCCTTCACCAGGCCCGTCTACACTCCCCAACCCAGCCTGTCTACACTGCCCCAGGCCCATCTGCACTCCCCTGAGCCCTGCTGCCCACCTGTGGAGAGAAACGGCTGATTCCTTGCTCTGGCAGAATCGGCCACAGAGGATGAGTGACGGTTAGGCGGGTCCCTGGGCCTGAGCTGGGCCCAGGAGAGGTTGACGGGTGGGCGTGATGGCATTTCCCTCGAGCCGGGAATGCAGCACTTGGCACCGTCAGGTCTGCCTCGGGCTCTGGGGGTGGCCCAGGAGGCCAAGGCCAGGACCTGTCTGTGGGGCCAGTCCGGGGAAGGCCGTGGTTTAACTCGATGGCCCCGGGGGCCGCCCTGCCCTGCCCTGCTCCAGGCCCGGAGGTCAGCGCCTTGGGCTGCAGGAGGCCGCAGGGCGAGGGGGACCCTGGCTGCCCACCGTGTGGGGGACGGGCGGGCATCTCAGTGCCCGCCACACTGGGAGGGCCCAGACAGCAGCGGAGGGTCTCCTTCATATGGTTGTGTTTAGGTTGTTAGTTGTAAAGCGGAGTGACTGTTGATTTGGTACAGGCCTATGAGTTTATCTCTCAAGGTACAACGCTAGGGACACACGGGGGAGCAGCAAGGGGGAGGGGTCCTCTCGGATGGGGGAGGAGCTGAGGGAGCCAGAGTGGGTCCCGGGGGTCTCGGGGGAACAAACAGGAGCTGCTGCTTCTCGAACTGCCTCCCCGCGTCCCGGAGACTACGGAGGGGACACGCACCCCCAGATAGGGGGCACGGTTCAGAGCAGGGTCGGAGGGCGCACTCTGGAATTCAGGCTCTGCAGGGCGAGCGGAGCGTGTCGCGGCCCTGCCTGGCGTCTCGCAGCAGCCGCGGGCAAGACGGGAGCGAGGCGCCCGGGCTGGGCCGGAGGTGGCCAGGCGAGTCCAGCCTTCTCCGAAGTTTTCCTACTGCGTGGTTGGGAATTCCGTGTTGCACTCCATAACTTAGAATTGTCATTTTAAATTGTATAAGTGGAAGTTTTAAATCATTTACTGAACAAAATTTTCTCCCACACCCTGGAGTGGATGGATTCCCTGGCAGATGCCCACCGGCCCCTCAGGCGCCCCCTGCCCGCCCCAGCCCCGGGGGGTCCGGGTTTGCCGCACTGGGTGGGGCGCTGGGTCCCTCGCGGTCGGAGCCTAGCTCTTGGCCCCGGGACCCTGTGGACCGAGCCCCACTGACGGCGGCCGTCTGTCTGTCTCTTCCAGCTCCCCATCATCGTCCCGTGCCACCGCGTGATCTGCAGCAGCGGCGCCGAGGGCAACTACTCTGGAGGTGCGGCCGTGAAGGGCTGGCTCCTGGCCCACGAAGGCCGGCGGGCGGATGTCAAACCCGGGGCAGGGCCCCCAGCCCGCGGCCGAAACTGAGCGTGCGTGTCGGAGGAAATATTTGCATGACACAGAAATGTAACGCAGCTTTGGAAGACCGGTGCCGTGGCACCTCTATATTAAAAAAGCTGGATGTGTCCTGGGGGGCGCAGCTTGTCTGCCCTCTCGTTTTTACATTTTACAGCAAAATGAGTTCAGGCCACCGGCCATCGTGCACGTCGTTGGTTCCCTTTGCGGACATCGTTGTCGTTCCATTTTTAATGTCCACTAAAACCGGGGACGAGAGAGTGGGAAAAGCCCAGCAGGTGTTCGGGGCCACGGCTCTAGGCGCTGCCACTGCCCGGAGTAAGAGAAGACGCACCGGTGCCCCCAGACCCCTGCTCGGCCTGCCCCGGCTGCCCCCACCCCAGTCCCGGCATTGCCTCGGCAACACCTCCCGGCCCCTGAGGAAGGGGCCAAGGAGGGAGGGGCTCGCTAGAGGCCTTTAGCTTTGTGTTTCCACCTGCCAGAGAAGTTAGTGCACAGCGAATCCAGCGTCAGTCAGTCTCTGTCAGTGGAATAGAAAGTCATCAAGTAGCTCTTGGGACATGAGAACCCTCCTGGGTGGGGAAGCCGCGCCCCCTCCCCGCCTCTCGCCCCCTCGCCTCTCCTTGGCCAGGCCGACTGGGCAGCAGGTGGTGCTGAAATGACCCCACAGAGCTGGACCCCGAGCCCCACCCCCCCAGTCGAAGGGGATCGGCTCGCCTCGCGGTTGGCAGCAGGTGGTGTTTCCCGCTTCCGCCGTGCACGGTGGTCCGATACTTCTTTATCATGCAGCCACTTCAGCGTCATCATCAGCCGTGTCTAGGTCACAAGTGGGGTGCGTAGCTCTGTGTGTGGATAAATTAGATAGAGCCCATGAGAGAGGAGAAAACAAACTAACCCCAAGCAGGCCCCAGAAACCTGTTTTCATCTGGCGCCCCTTGGACGGTGCGAGCCACCGTGGAGGAGCGCAAGTGGGTTGTATGTGCCACCGAGATAAAAACATAGCCTATGATACGCACGATTCAGGTGTATCTTTTTTTTCATATTACCCTGACACCAACAAAAGAGGAAGCACCTGCTGTAAACAAACTTCAGGCTTTTCTCACGTATAGTTATGTTTTATTATATCCTTTTCATACATCAGCCATGTTAATCCTGGATTTCTTTCCCCCTGAAGATGGTGCAGCCATCGGTTACCGCATGACCTTGTGACTTGGCTGCTCCAAGCTTTGTTCCTGGTGGTCAGCCAGGGGTGGCCCGAGCCCTGGCGGCCGCGCTCCCCACGAGCTTGTGGGCACTGCCCCCACCACGTATCCACCTGGCCCCTCCAAAGAGCTGCATCTTGGGGCTTCTCGTGAGAGGGGTGGAGGGCAGCCCTCTCCTGAGAACCACGGGGGAGGCACTTGGGGGCTGCGTTCTGGAGTCCCCGGGCAGGTGCTTCTCTCCCAGAAGCGGGTCACCAGCACCCTCTTCCGTGCCCGCCTCCTCTCCCCAAGGAGAAGGGAGAGCCGGTTCCCAGAGGCCTGGGTGTGCGTTCTGTCCGTGTTTCCCAATAGAGGGCACTCCAGCCCAGAACTGGGCGGCTGTGCTTTCACTGTGCTCAGGAGACCCCCGTCCGCTCCTGCTGCTGGGAAGGACAGGCCAGGGAGCAGGCGGCGGGGGAGAGCCTCGGGAAGGCCCTGGGTGCGGGGGTTCCGATGGCCTGGCTTGGGCTCCAGCTTTCTGAGGAGGCTGCAGAGCTGCGTCCGCACCGGCATGGGGACGGGGGACTGGGGAGGGCAGCCAGGGATGGGCAGGACTCCTGTCCAGGACGGGGTGTGTCCTAGGGCCTGACACACACTGCACACAGGCCACCGTCCTGGGCCCCTACGCCAGGACGAGCCTCTTGGGGTGACTTCTTGACTTCTGGGGGTTCTGGGCTGTGCAGCCACACATGTGCAGCCAGGGAGGCCCGAGCCTGGGCTTGGCTCAGCGACATGAGGTGTGTGGGTACCCACCACTGATGCCATCCACGGTGGCCCTACAGTCACACAGCCTGGAGCCAGCACGTCTCCACTCAGGCCAAGCCCCTGGGGCAGGACAAACCCACTTTCCAGCTTCTACTCCCGAGGGTCTCTTTGGACTGCCCTGACAGTCTTGATATGTGCCCAGGGCTTTCCTTGACTGGGATGGCCATGGGTTCAAACTGGCCTGGGGTCCGCCAGCCCTAGGGAGAGCCCATGGGCTGGAGGGCACCGTCTGGCTAACCAAACCATGGGGGAAAAGGCAAGGTACAAAGTCCACAGAAGTTCTTTCCAAACACTGGAAGTGTCGAGGCGGGCATGGGGCATTCTTCTCCCTGGGACCAGGATGCCCTCCCCTGCCAGGACCCCCACTCAGCCCCCCATTCTATGAATGCCGACTTGGGGGCCCCCATGGGTGGCACGACAGCTGACTCTGCAGCTGCTAACACCAACCCCATTTGCAAAGACCAGATAATGAGAGGTTCAGAAATAACGCCTGCCTTTGCAGAACCAAATTTACAGGGAAATAGAAGCCCTCGACCGTGGGGAAACACTTTTGCAGAAGTCGCTGTTGCCCAGTCGAGCAGAAGCACAGTTAGCCCCCCCACTTTCACTCTTTCCAGAAGCCACATCAAGTGATAAAATGACCGACACCAATCTGAATTCCCTTTATCCAAAGAAGAGAAAATAGAATCATACGATCAGGCACGTGTTGGCGTCCACCAGTACCAAATTAGCAAATCCAAAAGAATTCTTGAGTGTGGGAGTTGTAGAACTCAGTCAGAAAGTTGATTCTCAGGGGCTGTAGAACTCAGTCGGAGAGTTGATTTGCAGGGGCTGTAGAACTCAGTCGGAGAATGGGTTTGCAGTCCTGGACATGAAGGTTGAAGGCAGGGTGTGCTTCTCAGGAAGTGGGCCAGCTCATCTCCATCAGCCAGTATTTTTCGTCCATGAGTACTCCCCACCCAGCAGAAAGTGCACCAAGGAACCCTGTGCCTGGCTTGCTAACTCACTGGAGATTTACATCAGCATTTCTGATTTGCATTGTCTTTGGTGCATCTCCTTCTTCCACGACTTCCGTCCTGCAAAGTATTTGGTTACCCAGAATCCCCACAATCAAGAGCTACCAAAAATGTATAATATAGGAGTTTTTATATAGAAACCATCATTTTTCATTTCTTAAATTGTGAGAGCAGGAGCACTGTCCCAGAACTGATTTCCTTTCAAGCTGCAGTATCGGAAAGAAAGCCTGTATGCAGAGCTCGCTTAGGTGCGTCAGAGGGTGCAACCCAGTGCAGCTCTGTGGGGTGCACGCACCGTCCCCAGAGGACTGCTCAGGATACCTCTAGCAGGAATACAAAACCCCTTGAAGAAATGCTTTCACAGGTTTAATTCTGAACCCTAATCGATTCCTACAACAACAAAGTAGCAGTCTTTGAATCATCTCCTTCCTGATCCCCCTACAACCCCAGCTCCCCGCTGAAGCCAGGGCCGGGGCAGCACGTCCAGCTCAAACCTCGCTGGGCATCGGAACCGGCAGGACGTCACAGCAGAACTGGGTGACGATCGTTCCTCTCACTTTTGAGCGAGCCAAGGGTCTTAGTGCTCTTTCGGTTTCTATCAGCGTATGAGAGGACTCTGAAATAAATTGGCCTAACGTGGGATACGAGGAAGAAAAACAGAGTTCTCTGTTTTATTTTACTGAAAAGGTTTTCCCAGAAGACTAGTCGGGAAATTAAGCCCCTCCCTCCCCTCCCTCCGCACTAGAGCCTCAACCCGTTTTGTCGTGGATTTGGGTCTCTGTGTGTCTCGTTCGTACCTGTCTTTGGCTGCTGTCGTGGTTGAGGTCCGTCTGGAGACAGGGAGCAGTTGGGGGCGGTGGGATGTAGGATTTAAATTTCTTGCCTCCCTCAGGTCATCCTGTGTGGGGTTTAATTTTTCCCTTGTTTCTGGACTTTTGATGAAAAGTTTGCATTCAAGACGCTGAGGTTCACATCAGTTTTACTTACCTGTTTGAGAGAAATTGGGGTTTACACTGGACTCTTTGGAGACCTCTGCAAGGCGGCCCTGTCTGTCAGTCTGGGTGAAGGAACGGGGAGGTGGCAGGTAAACACCAGACCAGGGCCTGGAGAAACTGCAGGCCCTGCTGTATCCCCACATGCCCCAGGGCACCCGCCGAGAGCCCCCCGGACCCCGTGGCTCCAGCTGCCGACAGACGGAGAACGTCTGGCCTCCATCACCCAGTCCAGCCAGACGGGGAGCTGTGCACAGGGGCTGGGGGAGCAGATAAGAAGGTAGGAAGTGGGTGCCAGGCAGGGAGGTGCAAATTGACGGCAGAGCCCGGCCTGACAGCAACTCTGATTGATGAAAGGACATGGCTAACCAGCCTTTAAAGTTTCTCATTAGTGTTTTCTTCACTGAAAAAAAGCCACAGGAAAAAATTCCACATGGACAGTAATTAAGATCGATCTGTACAGTACGGCCACGGTGTCGTTGGGGCCTTGAAACAACTGCAACATCGGGCCTCCTGGAAAACCTTCTCTTCAAGGTGCCGCTGCCGGGCCTGGGGTCACAGCCTGGTGGGCAGCTTGGCCAGCGGTGAGTGGACGTTCAGGGGTCAGCCGCAGGGACCATGTGTTCCCCGTGTCTGAGGATGGAGAACGGGGCTTCAGAACGTCAGTTGGCATAAACCGTGGTGCACGGAACCTGGTCACGCCGGCAGAAGGCAGCGGGGTGCGGAGAGGCTGGGTGGGTGAAGCGCTGCCAGGGCAAGGCGGGAGTCCCTCGGGCAACCTGCGGGGGTGTCCTGGGGTGCAGGGGGCCAGCTCGTGGGCCTGAGCTGGGTTTGCATGGTCTGGGCAGTTTCTGAAAACACGCATGTCCCGGGACGGGGATCTAGACGGGAGCAGACGGAGCTGGGTGGGGGGGCCTTGTCCTTTTTCCCCATGTGGCTTCTAAACAACCCCCTTGCACACCATTTTTGCATGGTTCCTAAACACCAGCAGTGTGTTTCCTTCCAGATTGGTTTGTTGACTTAAATTAAGAAAAATCCAGCTGGAGGAAATATCAGCATCCAAACATTAAGCTACACATGATACTGTGCGAAAAGGATTGCTTCTCCAAGTGCCTGGTGCCGTCGCTGTGGGAGAGGTGCAAGTGCGCGTGACCTTGGCAGGCAAGCAGGGGGCAAGTAGGACACTGGATCACTGGATGACGTCCTGGGGGGGGTTCTGAGGACAGTGCCCCCCACCCCCACCCTCAGGCCCCTCCCCCCCAGACCTTCCTGGGAAAGCTCTGCAGCACCCAGAAGACTCCCCACGACCCCTCCCCACCAAGAGAGGCTTCCGGTGCCACACGCTCCAGAGGGAGTTAGGACGGAGGAGGAAACGGGGGCTTTGGGATCAACCGGACTTGGGTTCAGATCCTGCCAGCCCTGTGGAGCAGCGCACCCTCAGATTTGACCACTGGGGGAGAGGGGACTCGAGCACAGGCTACCAGCACAGGTGATGCGCCCGTGTTCCTTCCCACGGCCCCTGAATCCGTGACCAAGGCAGGAGAGGCTCAAAGCCCGCTCCTTTCTGGGGAGGAAAGGCCAGCCCGGCCTTTGGCCTGCAGGGAGGGCGAGCAGTGGACGGGCGAGGGCGGGGCCCACGAGGCACCCCTCCCCGCTCATTTGTGACCAAGCACCTGTCTGCCCAGGTGCGGGCGCCTGGCCAAGCCCCGTCCGGCAGGAGGAGGCCCTGCTTGTGACACTCTTCATTTCACCCCGTGGGGATGTTTCTTTGTGGGGTAAAGCCGTCTCCTCGCAGTTACATTTTGTGAACGCTCTGAGGACCTTCCAGATAGCAGATGTGACCAGTGTGTCAGCGAGGGCTGCTGAGCCCAAATCCTGTGAGTCACCGATGCGCGCCGGGCCCACCTGGAGCCAGCTTTACCTGCAAGTGGCAAGTCTTCAAAATGCTTCCTTCGGTGATGCTGCCCGGGAAAGGAGGGTTAAAATGCCCCCGTGGGTGCCGGAGGGAAGGAGCCGCGTGCTCAGTGTGAACGGGCCCCGGGCTGGGCGGAGCCTCCCCTGCTGCTGTCTCGGCCTAGACCCGGGGCCCTGGGGGACCCTCTCTGGACGTGTCCCATAGAGCCCCAGTTACGGGCAGCACAGTCATCCCCTCCCGAGAAACAGTGGCTGAGTCAGGGTTCAAAGGATGAGGGGGACCCCAGGCTGCCACACCTGTGCCTCGGCCCTGCGGACACTTGTCCGAGAGCCGGCCCTCGTTTGTGGGGCCTTCCGGAAGGTCCAGACCACAGCAGCCCTTTCTTGGACCGCACGGATGCTGCCTGGTGAGGAGTGAGCCCGGCTCCGCCCTTCTGTGCCCACCAGGGCTCTGGTGGGTCCCGGGGAGGCCCCCCGTCCTTGTTGCCCCAAAGGTGTGGCTCACGGGCAGGTGATTGTGGCCGTCACTCTGCTCAGTGGGGTGTCTGCCTGATGCAGGAGACACCGAGGAGGGGGTGTCGGTGTTGTGGCCGCCCCGCAAACGAGCGGAGACTTGGACTCAGGAGCACACGTACCCATTGACCCCCCTGCCCTGGACCCAGCCCAGTGCCTGTCCAGGGGGTCTGGCACCAACGCTGCCCCCCACCCAGAGAAGGGGGTCGCCGCGTGCTGGTGGGGGCTGCTCAGGCCCTGCCGCAGCGTCCCTGCATGGCAGCCAGTGATCGGGGGCCGAGGGCCGAGGCCACAGCCACCCAGCAGCCCGGGGACAGGGACGGGGCTGGGTTTGCAGGTGTCCAAACCCAGTATCTCTCATCCTTTCTTGTTGCTCATTTTTCTTAACTTTTTATTTAGAAATAATGTCGGAGTTAGAGCAGAGTTGCAGACACAATGCAGTCCCCACGAGAGCACTCCAACATGCACGCCCTTCTGGATACCCAGCCCCCCAGTTTTAAGGTTCACCACCTTGGCCGCAGCATCCCTTCTGCTTGTCTACCTACCTACCTACCCTGTGGGCATCTGAGAGCAGGCTGCACGCCCCACAGCTTGAGCACATAGTGCCCCGTGAGCCTTTCCTTCCAACAAGGGTATTCACTCGTGGAACCACCTTAAAGGGCAGTTATCAAGTTCAAGAACTTCAACATTGGTGAAAGCTTACGTTCTATGTTCCAGTTGTTTCTAATGTCCCAAGAATGTCCTTTTGAGACTTCTGTGCCTCAGTCAATTACTGCCCCTTCATCTCAACCTGCGCAGCTCCCATTAGCGTTTCTTGCAGAGCTGGTCTAAGGGTGACCAAGTCCCTCAGCTTTTGTTTATCTGGGAATGTCTTAATCTCCCCCTCACTTTCGAAAGACAGTTTTGCTGGAAAAAGACTTCCTGGTTGGCCCTGTCTTGCTTTCAGCACTTGAAATATATCCCCCCAGTGCCCTCCCAACACCACGGTTCCGATGAGACGTCTGAGAAGTCAGCATTCGCCTTATCGAGGCAGTGGCCTCTCCCTCACGGCTTTTAACACTTTCTGTCCCTGCGTTCAGCAGTTTGCCGATAACACGGCGTGGGCCTATCGGGGTTCACACCCTCTGGAGTTCATTGAGCATCCTGGATGTTTATATTCACGTCTTTTATTAAATTTGGGAAGTTTTCAGCCATTATTTCTTTGAATATTCTCCGTCCCCCTCTCTCCTTCTGGGACTCCTACGGTGCACACACTGGAGCACCTGGAGGTGTCCCACAGGTGCCTCAGGACCTGTTCACTTCTCTGCATTATTTCCTCTCTCTGCTCCTCCGTCTGGATTACTTCAGTTGTCTTATCCTCAAGTTCACTGATTCTTTCTGTCTATCTTCAAGTTCCAAACTGCTGTTGAACCCCTCTGGGGAATTTTAGTTTTTCTGTAACTGGGGTCTTCAGTTCTCTTTGATTCCTTTTCACAATTTCCATCTTGTTACTGATATTCTCTTTGTGTTCGTCTATCATTGTCCTGATTCCCTTTAGTTCTTTGAGCATATTTAGGCCCATTTTGTTAAAGGTTTGTCTGCTGTGTCCCAGGTCCGGCTCTCCTCACTGACGGTTTCTAATGCTTCACTCTTACCTTGTACCTTGGCCGTCACTTTCCGTTTCTTTGTATGTTTTGTTGTGTTTTGTTGAAACCTGGACATTCTGATATTTTAGTGCGTTATTGCTGGAATTTAGACTGAGGCATCTGTTCCTTGAACTTGAATGCAGCTAGTATTATGTCAGAGCTTTTCTTGGTTGCCAGGAGCTAACAAGAAAAGCAGCAGGGAAAAAAGAAAACCCCTTTCCCGGCCTCTGCAGATTAACCCGTGGGAGGGCCGTCCTCGGGGCTCGTCCCTGCAGTGAGTTTGCAGACTCGTCCCAGGCCTCAGCGTCGGGCCGCGCCGATCCTGCCTGCACGTGCATCCTGTCCTGGGCCTGCACACGGGGCCCGGGAGCTGCCACCTCCGCGCAGGTGTAGCTGCCCCCCTTCCCTGGGGTGCGTTTCCTCAGGGTCCTGTGGGCCCCTCAGCCGGCAGCCCCTTCCCGGGCAGCACGACCTGCCTGCTCCCCCAGGTTCTGTGGGAGCCCGGGGAGCCGCCTTCTACAACCGGGCAAGCTCTGGGAGGGCGCGTCCCTCAGGCCTCCACTGGACACATGGGCGGACAGACGTGCTCCGATATGTGCACCAGGGTCACGCTGTCCCCCCAGATCCAGGAGCAGGACCCACGCAGGGTGCCCAGGCCGGCTCCCCACCACGCCAGTGAGGGGCCAGGAGGGGCCGGCCAGGGCGCCTGTGATCCCACCGCTTACAAGAGGCCGTTGTCTCGATGCCGCTCGCCCTGATGCTGCAGGTGTTTCAGCGTTTGCTGGAGCCTTGGGAAAGGCGTTTCTGCCAGTTCTTGTGGCCGTTCAGAGCTTCCATGAGGGATGGAGGCTGGAAGCACCTTGCTCCGCCGTCCCCCCGTCCCTGTCGCCTCGAATGCACCGGGCCCGGAAGCCCAAGCCTCTACTGCAGGAGAATTCAAACCAAGGCCGGGCAGGTTTTCCTAATTTTTTCCCCCAGGAGTCTTTTCTGTTTCCAGAGCCTAAGCATTCTAAATCGGGGCATCTCCCTACACCCCAGTCTTGGACCCTTTTCCTGGCAGAAGCCTCGTGGGGGTTAAAGGCAGTGGCCGTGTTGACCCGGCCAGTCTGATGGAGGAGGCAGCACCAGACCACAGAGAAGCCCCCGGGGAGTCAACGGGGGTCTGGGCAGGTCACTCCCCTGCTCCCAGCAGGAGCAGCCACCACGGCTGTGCCTCTCCCCAGTGCCGAGGGGCCGTCCCGCCACAGCAGCCAGGCTGGACCTGTCTCCGTGGGCCAGGTGGGCAGGGGAGGAGACCAGCCCGGGACCTGGAACGTTCTAGAGCCAGCTCTCAGGAGATGTGGCTGCCGCTGGCCCCATGGGCTCTGCTTTGGTTTCCTTTGGCTGCTCAAGCAAATGCCGTGCCATGGGGTGGCTTAAACGATGGGAAGTGATGGCTCACGGTTTCGAGGCTGAGAGAAAGCCCACACCAAGGCTGTGTCAAGGTGCTGCTTCCTCCCTGAAGACTGAGGCCTGCTGGGGCTGACCACCGGCCATCCTTGCTCCTGAGCTTGTCCCGTGGCCGGGCATGTGGCGGCCTCTCCTCCCGCCTCCCGGTCAGAGCAGCACGACTGCAGCTGCACCCGCAGGCGCCCGGTGACGGGGAACTGGGTGGACTTGGGGACCTGTGGAAATGCAGAGAGGGGCTCTGCAAGGAAGCACCCGTCAAGGAGGGCCCACCCCGAGGACCAGCAGCACCAGGGGTGGGGTGGGCTGGCCCTGCGGCGGCCAGGTCTGCAGGCTCAGGGCCTCCCAGCTGCACCCGGGAAGGGCCTGGTCCCCAACGTGAGCCTCAGGGAGCCCGGGAAGCAGGTGGGCACCGGGGGAAGCCGTGTCCCTGGGCTCCTGTGTGTAGAGCACACGTGACAGGTGAGGACCAGCAAGGAGCAGCGATGTGCACTCAGCCCCCCTCGCCCCTGAGCCTGGGGACGGGTCCAGGCAGCACCGGGGCTGGCCAATGCCGAGGCCTGGGCACATCTGCCACACTCTGGGGCCGGGTTTAAGGCCAGGACTGTCGCCACCGCAACAAGTCCAGAATATCTGGGGCCATCCCATCCTGGAATCACCTCCCTGCTCCTGGGGTCGCAGGCCTGAGTGACCTAAAGGCACTGCCAGTGGATGTGGGTGTGCTCTGGCCAGTCCCAAAGCCAGCACGAAGCCTGTCCTGTGCCTGGAGAGAAAAAAGTCAGGAAATGGGGGAAGGAGAAATCGTTGTCTTTTACGTCATTCTTGCAGATTTTGCTTCCTTATTGCTGCTGTTTTTACTGTTGTTTTTGTTAAGAACTTGACTTATGATGGAGCACACTGGGCAAGAGTTCCAAAGCCTCTACCTGGCTTTTCCTTTCCCACATTATTTCTAAAAGCTGCAATGGGCAAATGCTGCTAGGAGAGGCGGTGGCAGCCTCTGCGTGTGGCTGACCAGCAGGGAGCACAGACCCCGTCTTCTCCTCCAGGCTCACTGGGTGCCGGGCCCAGTGCACAACGTCGGCATATCCAACAGCTCCTGCTTCGTGCAGTTTCCTCTCAGGGGCTTCTGTCCGAGTTGGGGCCTGGGTCCAGGCATCTGACGGAGCCCCCGGAGCTGGGATTTCCCAAGGAGAAGGATTCCCATGGCCTCGTGGGCTGACCTGTCAAGGCCTGGAAGAATGGAAATGCACCGACTGTGGGGACACCATCGAACAAGAGAAGGGGCCAGACCGTCAGGTTTCGGGTGCCCCTGAAGACCACAAAGCATCAGAAGAAGCGGGGGACGCCTAGGCAATGGCTGGAGCAGCCAAAATCCCGCTCTGTGAAGTTGCGTTTGACCCGGTTGGGAGGTGCCCTCCCCTGCTTGTCCTCAGCGCCTTTGTAGGAAGGACACACCCAGCTGCAGGGGCCCCTGTGCCCAGGGGAGCAGGGCCTGACTGCTGCCTGTGCCGGCCGCTTCAGCTCGGCCGCTGTCCCTGTGCACATGGGCTGGGGACCCCCCAAATGAAAGGGTGCACTGTGCAAGCCCAGTCCAGCGTCGCCTTCTACGTAACATTTTTATTTATCTCGACCAACAAAGTGTTGCCTGTCTCTGGTCTTTCCTGAATGTCTTCTCTCCTGAGACGGGAAGAACGTTAGAACTCTGTCCTCGCCCCGACCTCAGAATGTCAGGGCCTCCTGCCTTCCCTCTGTGCCGTGGGACCAAAGCCATCAGAACCAGAAGCTGAACTTCCTTCCCCTTCCACATCCCAAAAGGCAGCGGCGGCCCCCGCAGCCCCTGGGCAGGCACGCGGGTGGCTCGTTTCGAGGGCTGGGCCGCAGCCTCCGACTGTGAGCACTGAGCGTCCCGCCCCCAACTATACCTGTGTCAGGGCCTAAATGCAACTTGCATCCAAAGGCTCGAGGCGGCCGCAAGGCAGCCACACAGGCACTGAGTTTGGCGCGTTGCTGAGAAGGCCGCGGCCAGGGCACCAGCTCGGGTCCAGGCCGCGCGTTCATTTAAAGCCGCTTTGCTTCGAGGTGCGCAGTGGCACTCCTGCCTAGCACAGCACGGAGAGGGGTGTGGCTGTCTGTACTTTCCCACACAAACATCTGACTTCCGAGCCAGGAAGCAGTGTGGCGGGAATTCTGTAGTTTCAAGCAAATTGGCCTCAGATATAGGTGAACAGATTTCCATGGTGCGTGCTGGGCCTCGCCTGCCAGGTGCTGGCCTCCAGGTCCCGCTGGCCGGCCGGCCTCCCTCTTCCTTCCTCCTTCTCCTCCTCCTCCTCCTCGGGAGGGTTCCTTGGAGCCTCCACTCCCAACATGGGGCCCCTGGGGAGCAGCCTGGCCTGGGACACAGAGCTTGTGGCCTTAGGGCGCCCGTGCTCGGAGGGACGGTGCCAGGCTGGAGCTTTCTCTCCTCGGGAGCCCACGAGACGGGAGCCTGGCCTGTCGTGGTGGGAAGTGGACAGCGTGGTTCCATGGGAGGAGCGGCCCTGGCCGCCAGCACATCTGGATCCGTGGTCTGATGTCCATCCTCCCGGCTGCACCACCTTCACTAAGTGGTAGCGTCTCGCTAAGCCGTGATTCCCGCAGCAGGGTGAATGGCAGCCACCCACAGGGATACAGCCACGTCCAGTCCCCGGCACCCGTGGATGCTGCCTCATTCGGGAAAGGGGCCCTTGCAAGCGCAGTTAAGCTGAGGCTCCTGAGACAAGACCCTCCCGCTTCATCCAAGTGGCCCCAAATCCCATGACCAGAGTCCTTAGGAGAGAGGTGGGGAGATGTGACAACAGGTACGTGGAGACCCACACAGGGAGGTGACATGAAGCCAGACAGACCAGAGGGATGTGGCCCCCAGCTGAGGAGCGGACCCTCCCCAGAGCCTTCCAGGGTGCACGGCCTGTTGACGCCCTGATTTTGGATTGTGGGCCCCCAGACTGAGAGAGAATAACCTTCTGCGGGACACCAGTGGCCCCTGCCCACAGGGGTGGAGCAGCCATGTCCAGGCCTCCCCCGGCCCCCGGCCTCCGCGGCACACAGCCTGCCCCCGAGACTGCAGACTCGAGAAGCCTCAGTAGAGTCCCCACGTACCAGCCATGGGGCCCTGGGTGGTGGGTTTCGTCTCACCAGCCTCAGCGGCTGTCCCTGCGAAAGGGTGGACTTGTGCCTGCCTTTGAGTCCTCTGAGCCTTTAATGAAATAACGTCCCTTCCTTCCCCCCGTCCCTTGCAACAGGACCGACATTTAGAGGGAGCCGTGTGAAAGCCTCTGGCCGCCCGCAGAGTCCAAGGCCGTCCCTGAGGGGCTGAAGAATCAGTGCTGCTCCTTCCTGGGCTGGCAGAGAGGGGGCAGTCGGGGGGCCATGGGAGCTCGGGGTGCAGGGGTCACAGCCACGCCTCCGACAAAGCGGTCACCTGAGAGACCGTGCCCCAGGCTACAGGGGCATTTATGAACGACTTTTAAGGAAAATTATAGAACAGCCACAAAAATGGAGTCTCAAAACCCATCCTCGCCCAGCCAGGCCTGGCCCTGTGGGTCTGTGGCAACATCCGAGGTGCGGCTCCATCACTCGGGCCGTGTCTTAGCTCAGGAGCTGCCTGGTCCACTGTTATTTTGTTTTTGTTTTGTTTGGTGTTTTAATAATTCAATCTTACTGAGATATATTCACATACCATGCAGTCATACAAAGCGTACAATCAGCTGTTCACAGTATCACCATGTAGTTGTGCATCCATCACCAAATGGTCCACTGCTGATGCCGATGACTTCAGACCCCGTCCTAGAGCAGGCCGCACCGGGCCGGGCAGAAGCCGACATCCGAGCATCAGCGGAGCAAGACGGCACGTCCAGAACGAGAGCCATGGAAGTGGGGTCTTCAGAATACTGGAAACGTAACATCTCCATTCAGGGGAGTAAAGGGATTATCGAATAAATGGTATCGGGACATGAAGTTAGATCTTTCCCTCATTACCACAAAGATAACATAATTCCAGACATAAAGATCTAGATTTTTTTAAAAACTTTGATTGGTGTGTTGAATGGAAACATAGGGGAAAAGGCACCTACGCCCTGTGGCGGAAGGGGGGTGTTTCAGAGCACGATGAACTCAGAGACATGAAAGAAGAGATTGACGGATATGATGCGGTCACAAGCAACAAACAGATGGACCACTGGGAGAAAACACTGGCAGCATATAAAACTAAGGGTTTGTAGCCATAGTATATATTAAGGAAAAAAAAACTTCTGCAAATCAATAAAAAAAGAGACAAACTACCCAAAAGAAAAGTGAGCAGAAAACATAGACACGCAATTCATAGAGCAAAGAATGCAGATGGCCAGGATTCCCGGAAGAGATGGTCTCCTCCCCAGTGACCAAATTAAAATGTGAGATTGCGTTGTATAGGAATCTCGGTTAAGACTGAAAAAACTGTGATTCTTTGCCCAAGAGTAGACAGAAGGGTACACATACACTGTTGGTAGGGACATTGGCATAATTTTGGAGGACACTTAAATATTTATTAAAATGTTAAATGCCAAAGTCATTTGGCTAAACAATGCCACCTTTAGGAGTCTATTTTATAGAAATGTTTAAATGGGTATACAAATTACAAGGATATTCACTGCACTATTTAACGAGTGGGAAACCATATAAATGTCCCATCAGAAAGGTGTTGGCTGGATAAATCACACCGGCATGCGGGTAGTAGGAGCCCACCCTTGGCTCCGTCTCCCGGCTGCTGTGACAAATAGCACGCGAAGAGGTGGCTTAAACAACAGGAAAGTATCATCTCAAGGATCCTGAGCCTAGAAGTCTTGCTTCCCCTGGGATCAGTAGAGCCCTCGGCTGGCTGCAGCCAAAGAACCCTTTGGGTTCCTTGCCTTGTACTCCCCACTTCCCCTCATATGTCCTCTCCTTTCTCTTCAGGGCTGCACTTTGGCTCCTCACTGTTGCACACGCTCTTTCTCTCTCTCTGATGACCAGCATTGTTTCTCAAGAGAAATTTAAAATTGTGCATACAAGTATAAAATTCTGGAAGAGAAGTCATCAAAATATTTACATGGAGATATGTTAGTAGAAAGATTTGGGGCAAATTCTTCTGTGTGTGTGTGTGTGTGTACACTCAGGTACTGTTTTGCTTTCATGTGTTGCTGAACTTTGGTGAAATACCTGTATTTTTGTAATCAGAAAGTAGGTATGATCCATGATTCTGTTTTAAAGTCAAATACAAATGATATACAATATATATTTATATCAGTTTTTAAAGACCATCTGTGGAGCAAGATGTTCCAGCAATGAGCTCAGCTTGAGGAAATCGTGGATAATTTTATTTCCTCTTGCACATGCCTAGCTGCGTGTTCTGTTTTTGCGAGGAGAATGTGGTAGGTTTGTAATCATCAAAGCACAGCCCGTTCACCGGGTGATGAAGACGTGCCCGGCAGATGCCCCGAGAGCACGCAGGCTGCTTGTGGTTGCGTCACCCACCAGCCGCTTGCAGTGTGGTCAAGGAGAGCTGCCCCCGGAGGTCACGGTAAACGTGAGCAGGCAGGGGGTGAGACGTGGTCGCAGAGCCTGGTATTTAGGGTGTGGACAGCCCTGAGGGCAGAGGCGTCAGGGACTGGACCGGGAAATCCAGAGGGCCTTCCTGGGGGAGGTGTGAGTGAACAGAGGGGGTGTTTCAAGGCAAGGAGCAACTGGAAGCCTTGGACAGCGTGGAGGAGGAAGCCAGGGGCTGGAGGGAAGTGGCGACGGCTTGGCGAGGGGAGGAGGGGCCTCCCCTGCCCCGAGAGGTGTGGTCCTCTCTAGGAGGAGTTTCAGATACTGACCACACAGAGGAAAGCAGCACCTAGCGGTCACCAGGCTGGGCCATCAGGGACAGTGTGGGGTCCAGTTCCATGACTGTCTGACGGCCCCTTCGCCAGTCCACCGCATCCTCTGGGGGACCTGATGTGTCCGTCCCACTGACCAGTCTGACAGCTCGCAGCCTGCATCCCCAGGGGCTCTTCCTCCCAGCTCCTCACCCCAGGACAGAGAGCTCTCCTCAGTTCAGTTGTCCGTCTGTGTGGCTGAGAGGCCCTGCGAGCCGGGGACTGCAAAGAGAACAGTTTGCCTGCAGAGGAGACCCTCTCGGGAGCAGGCGGCCAGGAGGGTGGGGGGCAGCCAAGGGGCCCAGGGACACAGAGGGGGCTGCAGAGGGAGGGTGGGCCGGAGCCTCCTGCACTTAGAGCAGTGGACGCTCTGCCTCGGGGCCAGCCCTCGTCCGTCCCGACCAGGCCCTCCGGAGCCCTGCGTCCTCATGCCCTGGGCACCAGTGAGCAGAGAGGACGGTGGGCACGCCGGCCAGGCCCGCCCCGCAGGAACCAGAGCCAGAGAAGCCCGCTTCGTGTCTCAGCTCCCCGTGTTTTACATATTAGGTAAGTCACTTCATGTCACTGTGTCTTGTTCCAGAAGCTACTAATCCTTAGAGCCAACTGAACTAAGTAATTAGTGTAAAACACTCTGAGATTATACGGAATTCAGGCGTGAGGGTAATTGGCCCGTCCTCCTGGTGTCGGCACTGCACCCCTTAACGCAGCCGCGGTCCTGGCGTAGTCGGGGAAACGTGGCAGTCAACGGGGGTGGCCTAAGCGAGTCGGTCCGTCCTGAGCCCCCGAGGCTAGCGGGGCGGCTTGTCCCGGCTCGTTGGTGGCTGAAGGGGACACAGGGCTGAGGAGGGGTGAGTTAGCCAGGGCCCAACGGCCACCTGGACCTTCGGAAGGTGGGTGATCTCAGGGTCCAGGCAGAGAAGTGGGGAGGGCGGGCGGGGGACAGAGAGGGCCGGAGGGCGGAGTGGGGGCTGCGGGTCATAAATGGAGGGGCAGGCCCGGGCAGTCCGGGCGGAAGTCACGGCGTGGCCATCTGGATTGGGCTTCGGGACCCAGTGCCTGGCTGTGACCTCCACAAACTTGCTTTCCACCCGGCTTTCCCTTCTCTGAAGTGGAGCCACTGGGTCACCCGGCAGCTCCTCCAGAGGGTGAGGACGGAACGGCAAGACGCCCTCCGGGAGCCCGAGCAGGGACGCTTGGCGCCGTCCTCACAGGTGCTGTTGAACGTCCTTCCAGGTGGCAGGTTCCTCCAAGGGGATCTCCAGGCCCAGGCTCGGAGCTCACGTGCCTGAGGTCCAGGGACACGTCCCACCCCCGGGGAGGTGCTGACCCTCCTCTGGTGTCATTGGGAACAAGACATGACGAATGTTCTCTTTTGCGTATTACTTCTTGAGGATGTACAGAGCTGTCAGCGAATCATTAATCTCTCTGTCACCCACGGTGACAATATTTACATTTAGGATGAAGACGATGATTATCTCAGGAATTACCTGTGCACTGTCCTCACCACTGGAAACACGCAGCAGCCGGCGAGCACAGCCACATCCCAGGCCAAAAGCCACGCGAGGCGGGCCGGGGGACCGAGGGCGCCGAAGGGCGGTGGGCAGAGCCTCGCTGGCTATGTCGGCCGGCAAAGCTCAGCTTCTGGAAAAAGTATGCCCCGAGTCATGTGTTGGTGACTGAGAATTCACACCCAACCTTGCAGGACTCTGACTCAAACAAAGCAACTGTAAAAAGACCCTTCTGGAAAGAACTGTTCTGAGTTTATACAAAGGAATTTGTGTCCAAACACTATCGAAAAGAACTGGGTCACAAAGGCCAGCATCTCCCCGGGGGTGGGACGTGTCCCTGGAACTCAGGAGAGCCCTCCCACGGCCGTCCAGGAGTGATGGGCCTCCGCCGAGGTGGTCCGTCTCAGCAGTTCGTACTGTCCGCTCTAACCACAAAGGCCCATCCCTGGACTGCACAGACGAGCAGCCCGCGGTCCTCCAAGGAGGGTTCCGTTGCACAGGCCGAGCATCGAGCCGGGAGCCATCAGATCCCCGGTGTGGTCTGCTCGAGCTGTCATGTGCCTGCGTACTCGGTGCCTCCTGTCGTGCGTGAAACTTCATGCTCACTGGCACCTTCAGAAAGTTAGTTTAGTAAATACATAGCCACAGAAGCTCACGGTGTTGCCCTCCATCAAGTCCTCTCGTGCATGTTGACACCTGCAAGCCTCACAACAGTGCTGTGATGTGTTGTTTTCCCCGTTGGGGAAGTTCAGCGTTTTGCCCAAAGTTGTTCATCTTCTAAGTCTGAGGTTAGACGTGAACCCAGGGCCTTTGCCTCCAAATCTGCGCTGCCCCTGCTGGATAGCAGTACCTCCTTCCACGTCATTCTAGAATCAGGTCTAGAATAGCCCACAATGTCAGGGCGAACTTAGAAGTGGCCGTGGCTAAATGTTGCGAGAATTTAAAGGAAAGCTGTGATAGTGTTGGAAAGGAGGCTTAGTCTTTGTGTACAGTGGCTTTGGACAATAATTTGGCATTATCTTGTAGATTTCAACACAAGCATCCTCCCAGCCCTCCCCCAGCAAAAAACTCTGAACATGTGCGCAGAAGCCACACCCAAGAATCTCACAGCACCACTGGGGGAGAGCAAAGACTCTAATCAACCTTCAAGAGAAAGCTGAATAAAGGCCCAAAGGCATGTGAACAAGGAAATACCGTGCAGCAATAAAAACAAATAATTAGAGCTATGTGTAATGACACAAACAAATCTGAGAAACTTGGTGATAAGCAAACGAAGTCAGTTGCAGAAGATTGTGTATGGCATAATGCTGATTTTTATAATGCTCAAAGGCAAACCTTAAGCAATGTATATCCCTTAAAATAAATAAATGCACATGCATATATGATAAATCCTCTCAAAAGGCAAGGGGATGGCAGGCACCGTGTGTGCGTCGTTACGCTGGGGCAGAGGCAGGGGGATGCAACAAGGGCCGAGCGCTCAGGCTGAGTCAGCAGGACGCTCGCGGGCCGGTTCTCCGGGTGGGTTGGCAGTTCAGCAGTGTTCTTGTAGTATTATTTCACAACATAAGTTACATCTGTTTGCTTTTATCTACCAAATATTCCATGAATTTTTAAAACGCAGGCAGGTCCCTGCAGGCCGCTGTTCACATGGCCGTGTGCCTGTTTGGGTCAGGGTCTTGGGTGACTCCAGAAGCGGTTCACGTTAACCCCCTTGAACTGGATTTGCAGGGGGGATTCTTTCTACTCCTGGTTCAGAAGAGCTGTGGGGCTGACAGAGAACCCCCAATGTCACGTAACTCCCCTCCCCAGATCCCCAGGAGTCAGCCATGGGGAGGGAGGACCCCCGGCCCCCCACATGGCAAGCTGCACGATTTCACCATCTGCGAGGCCGTGCACCTGCCGGCCACTCTCCAAGGACGCCCTGCTGCTGGGAGTCACCCCCCCACTCCACAGAACCCGAGCGGGTCCGGCCCTCCCTAACAAGGGGTTCCTTGTCTGCAGGGGCTGGATTTGGGGGAACGAGCATTGACCCCAAGACGGCTCTGCCCCGTGGCACTGTTGGAGGTGAGGCAGCCTATCGGGGTAAAAACGTCGCCCACGTGCCCGCATGTACTGATGGTGGATTCCACACAAGGAGCAAGGGTCAGTGGACCAAATGCCCGCCCGGGAGGGAGAGGCTTTCCCCCGAGAGGCGTGAAGATGGAGGGAAGCCGCCTCGTGGGTCTGCGTCTGGGGGCCGCTCACGACAGCCCCTTCGTGGCACAACCCTCGGACCGTCGTGACGCCGCGAGGCCAGCTGACAACCTGCGTGATCCAGGACGTTTCCTCAGAACGTGTCAAGGGAACCTATCTCTTCAAGGAAACCAGTGACAGTCGTCGTTGCCAGGGATGAAAATTTGCATTTTTGAACAAAAACTACAAGTTTTGAAAACTTCTGTCTACCACTGTGAGCTTTACAGCCTCCTAATATTTAAAGACTTTTCTGACACGATTGGTGGTGCTAATTAACAAATGGGATTTTTTTTTAAATGTTATGAAATGAAACGTCAACCTTGGGTGGATCTGTGTAACTGTGTTTCCAGATAACCAGGGCGTGCGGTTGTAAAATCACGCCTGGGTACAGATCTGTTCGCGGGCCAGACACCACGGGCAGAAGAGGCCACCGAGTGGGTCGAGTCCACCCTGCAGCTCAGCGTGAGCAGACGACCGTGTCTCGAGTTTTGGTGTAGGAGCAAAGGAGATTATCCACATTTTTCTGAAAAGGCTGTTATACCACCCCTCCCTTTTTCCATGCATGTTGGTGTGAGTCCAGATTGTCTTCACGTGCTTCAAACCAACAAATCCCAGTAGTCTGAATGAGAAAGAATTCTGAGATTCTGGCTGTCCTCTCTCAGGCTGACGTTAATGGAAAGCAGTGCCATCCCTCTCGCTAATATGTGTGTGTGTATATATATATGTATTTGCTTTGGAAAATGGAGTTCTTTATTAAATATTTCTTATTTAGGTTAACATGTAATGGGTTTTTAATTTTTAAATTAATATTTTAGATGTCTCAGTTTTATTTTCTGCTATGCTAAATAGCAACAGCTATAACCCATATATCTGCTCTCAGGGTCCCCAATAGTTTCTAGGGTATAAAGGTAAAGAAAGTTCATGTTTCAAAAAGGGTGCAGGGTGGTGGAATGTTCTGGGCTTACGGATTTCGTTGAGAAGTCACAGCTAACAAGAGTCCGTGTGTTTCGGCCTGAGAGCTTGATTCTCGGCTGGGATCAAGTGCAGGAGCACGTCCCTCTCACGTTTGTACCCCTTGGTGCCGGGACTCACCTAGGAAAGCCAGGGGCAGGGGCTGGGCCCACTTTATCGTCAGGATGCACTATCTTGATGAATCATATACGGATCATTTCCAAATGAACTTCCGTCCTTTTATCTAAAGAGTAAAACGCTGCCGAGAGAAGGGAAGAAGAGAAGAAGGCCCCCGAGTTGCGGGTGGCTGCAGACTTCGGCCTCCTTTCCGTCCGGATGTTGTCCGAGCTGGTGGGTAGGAAGCGGCAGCTGTGAGCCAGTGACTATTTTTTTTTCACTTTGTGTTTCATCAGTGGTTGTTAACCAGGCACCTTAAAATGTATTATTGTTGGAAAATAAACCAAGAAACAAGGGATAGTAATTCAGTACCAGGAAGTTAATTCTGGGGACCCCTGACCTCAGAGCAGCCACGTGGCTATTGATTTTCAGTCCTGCGAGCTGGCGCGTCACCCTGAGCGTGGAGCTCAGCACATTCCAGGCAGTTTCCCCTTATCAGCTGAGTCCCTGACTACTTGTGCATTAAGACAACAAATGGCCACACTTCACAGCCTGTCACATGGCAGCTTGGGGGATGTGCCAATTTCCTAATGAATTCGGGTTGTTGGCACACACAGCAGTCATCCTATATTGAAAGAGGTCTTCTTTTGTGTATTTCCAGCACTCGAGTGCTTTGAAAGATACCAGTTACATCACCATCGGAGGAGAGAAGCACACGTTCACTGCCAAGACCAAAACAAGCAAACCAGGGTTAAAAGCAAAACGGGGCCCGGTTCTGTAAACCCTTGGCGGTGTCAGAGATATTTTTCCCACTCATGCGCAATACAGGGGATGTTCTGAATAAAAGCAGTGGCTCCGAAGCTCTCATTTTCTCCAAACGGAAGAGGCCCCTTGGCAGTTTCTCACTCCCAGCTTAGTTCACTCTGCGATGGGGAAGAATCAGCATCATTTTTCTTAATATTGAAGGAAGAAAAGCAGCCAGTGCCTCGACGGGTGTGTGGCTGCACTTTCACCCTTTGGCCCCTCCAATAGCTGACGCCTCCTGCAAACCCCGCAGACACGGCTGCCCCAGTGCCCCCTTCCTCCAGCCCACCAATAAGCAATTGTAGTTGCCATCTTGAATTGATTACTGAAAGTGTTACGTCCAGCTGAAGAAAATGCCATTGCTTTAAATATCAACCTTACTAGGGATTTAAAAGTTGGTTCTTACAGAAACGTGTGATAAAAATGTTTAAGCAATCATAAGGATTGAGGGGTGAGGAGCATTATTAAATAACGAAAAAAAAAAATCAATCCTCGGTTTGGTCTAGCCAGACTAGCCTGACGCGGCTCAGGTAAGTGGTTTAAAGGCAGACATGTCTCATACTGGACTTTTTTTTTTTTTTTTTTTTTACAGGAGTGGCGAAATTTATAATGAAATTCAACGAGGAAACTGGAAAAACAGCCAAATTGGTGCAGCAAAGTGGTTAATAGGGTCATTAGCCTACTCGCTGTATTTTTTTGGACGTTGTGTGCCTGTACCACGGTCCTCGAAAGCAGATTGCAGGAACAGGCTGGCAGTTAGTAGCTAACTCAGCAGTGCTGGGTACAAACTGCCATCTTCCTGTGGATTTACAGCTGCCACTTCTGCTACTTCAATTAGTTCTATAGCACACAGATGTTGCTTAAATGTTGCTGCTAATGATACTGCAATAAGCGTAAGATTCATGCCATATTTTGAGGCACGTAAATTTCTCAAGTGGCACAATTAAAGTGGAAATATTAGGTGGGGAGAACTTGGCAGTGTCTCCAACTTGGAAAGCGCACCCGCTATGCAATAATGGGTCAAAAATTCATTCGAGTTTTACTGCTGTTCCGAGTTTTAAAAGACTTTTCACAGTTGAATGCAAAGTAGTAAAAACCGGGGTGTTAGGAAACGGGAATGCAGTTCTGTTATTCACACATGACTTTTCATTTCAAATTGAAATCACATGCTTGCTTTTCTGGATATGACCGAAGGGAACAGGTACAGACTGAGGGAGTTTGTCTTTAAGGGGAAGAAAGTTCTGAGTGGAAATGAAATCATGACTGGCCCAGTGTCAGGAAGAGTTTCAGCCACCTCACCCGCAGAGCTGCGGCACTGGCGACCGCAGAGGCCAAATTCTCTGGCAGATCCCTGGCTCTTGGCTCCTGCAGGGGTGCTCTGCGGACTGGGGAAATGCATCGGGTTCTGCACATTGGATCAGCAGGAGAGCCACGTACGCACAGATGCACACGTGCACGTGCACACATGCAGTCTCTCTCTCACGTGGGTAGAGAACAACAATATAGATGGGACTTCGGTCCACCTGCCCACAATCTCCATTACACTCTCTCGCCCTCATTTGTAGTCCTTTCACCATCCTAGGCACAGCCCTCTGCCTATTGCCAAATTTTCCTTTCCGTGAAAAATCTCTGCTTTGCAGAAGAACTTCCGGCGCAGTCGTCAGATGAGCGTGTGATTTTCTCACACGCCAGCTAGAAAAGCAAATGATTCTGCGGGTGCAGCGGCCACCCAGTAGCCTTTCTGCCTCTCGGATCTCTGACTGTGGAGATTGGTTCCCCTCCTCACCTTCGCCCCAATTTGACTTATTGATTTGGATTATCAAGTAAATTACTCCATTGCCCTAATCAGAATCATGTACACCTGCCATCCCAATTAGACTCTGAGACCCTGGGCCTGGAACTATGCACGGGGTTCCGGGTGGGTCAGCGGAGGGGACCCCCACCTCTTTCTCTCTGACGCTCTGCTTTGCACGACAAGGTCTGCATCGGTAGCAAGGTTTCTCTGCAGTGGGCGTCTGTGCCTGATTTCTCTATTCGATAGTTACCAAATCTGTGTTCCTCTTAAATGATGACGCTTCTCTGGACAAACGCAGAGCTCTAGAGGATGTGGAGTTCAGAACGTCCCCCAACATCCTTCCTCTCGTTCCTTCTCCCCGTCCCCTTCCTGCCCACCTCACTGCTCCCTCCTTCTCTCCTCCTTCCTTCCTTCCTTTCCGTGGCTCTTTCTTTTCCCTTCCCTCCTGCCCACCGCTCTGTACCTCCACTGCCCAGGTTATTTACAGCAAATCTTACAGATGTCAGTATCGTCTTGTTCTGAAGCAAAAAGGGCAATGCGTTCCTGCCGACCTCAGAACCAGGGCTCGCACAGAGCACAAAATGTATTTCAGGCGGGCGGTGAGAAGCCTCCGTGCAGCTGCGGGAGAGAGACGGCCGCGGCGTGTTGCTGAGCAGGAGGAGCCGGGCGCCCGGTGCGCGCAGGAACCTGTCCCTGCGCAAGGAGAGGGCGGGAGGAGCTGATCGGGTCAGGGTCTCCGGCTGACGAATAGTGCCCGAAGGGAGAGGGGCGTGGGGGGAGCTGGCCGAGCCGTCTCCCGTTGGCACATCCGCATGGCATCCGCGCCCAGCTGCTGGCACGGATCTGTTTCTCCGGCTCTCTTTATTGTCTTCCATAACGCTTAATGTACTGTTTGTATATGTTGTCCTTGCACTATATTTTGATGTGCTCTCATATATTTTATCCATCTCTGGCTTTCTACGGAGGCAAGCTCACAGCAAAACTGAGAACAATTATTTGCCACCATCAATCAAGTGTCTAAGTGGTTACGTCTCAGGGGACAGGCTCAATTTTAAGCGTAAAGCGTAACTCTGGCTCTGTGGGGCCGTTTTCTCTCTTTGTTCTCGGTGTCGGCCGGGGTGTCTGGGCACTCGGCACTGGATTCCCAAAGGGACTGTCAGGTAGCACAGAGCCACATCACAGAGGGGAGCAGAACGGCACACTTCGGCCCCTCTTTGGGTTTAAAATGAACGAGAAGTTCATCTTGGTGGACACTATAGACTCAGACCCACGAGAGCTCCTTGATTCACAGGCATGGCTCGGTCTGGAGATGAAATGTTTGTGCAGGTGGAGCCCTGGGTGCTGTATGACATATTTGATGTTGCAAAGTCAGTACCAGACCTCAAAGCCAAATCCAAATCCAACACATCCTGTGCCTGAGAGAGATGCCCAAGGGAGGGCCCTAAAAGGACACTGCCGGGATGAAGGGCTGGCTTCCTGCTGGCTTCTCACTGCTTCTGGGTGTGTCTCGCCTCATCTGCACCCAGGTTGCCCCTCTGAGCCCGAAGCCTGAATTTTCTGAGGGTGCCCGTCCCTTGGTCTTCTGGATGGAGTGTATTGTTTGCAGTGGACGTGTAAGAGACAGACACGCTGGCTTCTCTATTGCCAACCTGGGCTCCCAGGAGAGCCACTGCTCCTGGATTTCTAGCCCCACAGTGGCAGGAAGACATGGGGTGGCCTCCAGGTGTAGACAGGACCCGGGTTAACCAGGTTCTGGAAGTTGGTGCTCCAGGGCTCGTCGCTGTCACCTGTGGCCAGAGCGTGTGCCACCGTGTGTGTCTGTGTCCGCGTGGGTGTCTGTCTGTCTCTGTGTTCTGGTGAGCAGCGGCAGTGCTGTCTCCAAGTTCATGTGAAGGGGACGTGGAGGTTAAGCTTCAGGGAAATGACAACGGCTTCCTCCTCCCTTGGTAGCAGGTATGGAGCAGATGGGAAAATATTAGCAGATGGGAAATCAGCAGCTACATTTAGATCAAGATGCAAATTTAAAAGCCGCCAACCCCCTGTACTAAATATTTACACTGAACCTCTCTACACTGTCAGCCGACTTGTGTTTTTGATGCGCCCATACAACTGCTCTTGTTACAAAGTCATCTAAAAGCCAAGGGAAGAAAATTCCAAACTGGAAAAGAAATTAATTGGGAACTAAATTTCAACATTTAAAAAAGGAAAAAATTTCCAATTTCTGTGGACGTTTGGACTCGGGTCCTGAAAGAGTTACTATACATCCTGTCAGGAAGAAATCATTCAATGAACATGTGTGCCAAAAGAAAAACCTTTTTTCCCCTTTCTCTCCTAAATAGTTCCTACTGAAATGTTGATTGTTGAGCAGTCTTTGAAAAATGCAATTCCAACCCCTTTACAAGAATGTTCAATGCAAAAAAAATCTCTGAATAACAAAAATAACACCTGAGCCCAGCAAACCTCTCTTTTTAGCAGACGAGGAGATCTTGGACAAACCAGGTAACTTCCACAGACCAAGTCTTTCCCTCCATATTGAAATCGTAACTGCCATCTTCATATTTGCATAGAACTTTACCAATACACTGGCATATGTTTTCTGAGATAATCCTCCAGAGACTCTGGGATATAAGGACTATTATATCCATTTTACACTGGGGAAACTGAGGTTTAGATTTTCTAGTTGCCCAAACTCATAGATTCTCATGTTGAGAGGATTGAATCTGGCATTTTGCTACAAGCCTCCTGTGTTTTCAGCCTTGTCTTGGAGCTGTCCCCAGGGAATTAAACTAGATACTTTGAAAGACCCTCGGTCCGTAAATCCAGCCGTCGCTGTCTGTGTGTCGGTGAGCTCATTTATTCTTCCAACACGCTGGGCCCGCGCTGTGGACCAGACACTGTTCCGGGCTCTCTGGGTGTTGCCATGAGCCGGACAGATGAAGTCCCTGCCCCGGAATTGTGGCTCTGGTCAACCGAGATGGTGGGGTGAAGTGCTCCACGGTGCCCTTCCCCCAGAGAATCTCTGAACAACTAGGGAAAACTGGCAGAGCCATTTTCCAAAAAAAAACTCCAGAAAACATTTAAAAGGCTGCAGTAACTAGGACTCTGATGAATTAAGAAAACACAGCTTTTAAAATGGCATGGGCTCCTGTATGCTGGTGCCCGCCTATCAGATGGCAGCCCTGAAAGACTGACCCATGCAACTCATCTGGGCTTACCCAGAATTTACCCTGCAGAGAGAAGAAGCTCGTGGACATGTAAAGCAGTGTAAGAAGCAATTAAGTCAAAGCGGCCCAGGACACAGAATTACCTGCTTTAAGCCATACAAGAGAGCACATGAGAGGGGAAGAAGTCTATTTCAGAGGGAGTAGAGGGGGCATTTCAGTTCCTGTAAATGGGGGAATTAGGGAGACCTTGAGCAAGTGCAGGTCTAAGATGAGACACGGGCTCAGAAAACATGCAGAGGCCCTGTACTTCACAGTTGCCTCCGGCTGATCTTGATAGGAAGGCTAAACTGCGGGAGAGCTCCAGCCAAGCAGAGCCGATTTGCAAACACCATGAAAGGTGTTTTTTGCATTGATTTGTGTGTTTTAGTTAGCTCCTGGCAGTCACAGGAATCTCTGTTATATCACTAGCTGGATTACAAAGTTAAGAAAAAGACAGCTCAGGGCCTAAATCTCAGAGTTAACACTTTAAAATATTAAAATGTTTGGTGCACAATAAAAGATTACAAGACAAAGAAATAGGAAATGATGGCCCATCCAAAGGAACAAGATAAAAATCCAGAAGCCACAAAGGAAAAAGACCAGACTTGGAACACAGCAAAAAAAGCCTTCTGAAAAAGTGATGCTCAGTATGCGCAATGATGTAAAGGAAAACAGAGAAAGAACTAAAGGATATCAGGAAAACAATGAAGGAACAATATTAGAATCTCAGTAAAGGGATGGAAATTTTAAAAAGGAACCAAACAGAAATACAGAAGTTGAATACCACAATAACTGAAATGAAGAATTCCCTAGAGAGTTTCAGCAGCAGGTTGGAGCTGACCAAAGAAAGAATCAGTGAACTTGAAGACAAGACAAATGAAGTGATTCAGCCTGAGGAAAAAAATGAAAATAAAAAAAAAAAAAAAATTAAAAAGCAGACAACACCTAAAAGATCTGTGGGACGCTATCAAGCATACCAACAATATCTGCATTATGGGAGTCCCAGAATGAGAAGACAGAAAGGGGCAGAAGCAATATTCAAAGAAAAAATGGCAGAAAATTTACCAAATTTAATAAAGGACATGAATATGCACATTCAAGAAACTCAATGAACTCCAAACTGAATAAATTTAAAGAGAACCATGCCCAGACACAATAGTCAAACTGTCAAATGCCAGAGACAAGGAGAGAGTTCCGAAATCTCCAAGAGAAAAGCAATGCATTATGCACACAGGAGTTCCAATAATATTGAATGCAGATTTCCCATCAGAAACCATGAAGACAAGGTGGCAGTGGGGTGTAATATTTAAAGTGCTGAAGAAAATGCCAACAAATGTTTTTATCCAGTGAGACTATCTTTTTTTGTTTGTTTTTGTAGAGGAATTATTTTTATTTTATTTTTTCACCAAGTTAACCTTTGAAACATTTTCTCCTGATAGTATCTCTTTATTCTCAGCCTTTGCATTTTTTTATTTTATTTTGAAATAAATTCAAAGTTATATGAACAGTTGCAAAAACAATACAAACCCCATACACAGAACTCCAGCATACCCTGACCCCCCTCCCCTGATACCCCAATCCACCAACTTTAACATCCTGTCACATTGCTATTTCTTTCCCTCCCTCCCTCTCTCCCTCCCTATCTATCATCCATCATCTATTGCTCTGTCTTCTCAACATATGACAGCTAGCTGCACCCATCCTTGAACAAACACTATAATTCACATATACAATTCCCATGAACAAGAACATTCTTTTATGCAATACCATTAAACACAGCTAACAAGTACAAGAGATTCAACATTGATACAAAGCTTACATTCTATATTTCCTTTTTTTTTCTTTTTACTTATGTCTCAACTGTGTCCCTATGAGCCTCCTGTCCTCCATCCTCAGATCCCATTGAGAGTCATCCTTGGCATTCAATTGTCATCTATTTAGACTGTCTTTTTTTTTTTTTCTCAATTGTGGAAACATATATACAGCCTAACTCTTCCCATTCCACCCCCTCCCTAGCATTCCATTAGTGGGATTAATCACATTTAGAATGTTGTAATGCTCTTTCCCACCATCCATTACTAAAAATTTCCCTTCACCTCAAACAGCAACCCTACACTCATTTCTTAACTCCCCATTGCCCCTTCCCCCATTTCTCTTAACCCCATACTCTACTTTTCATCTCTATGGTCATATTCTCTGATAATTTATTTGTGTTTACTATGGGGCTTAAAATTAACCCCTTAAATCCATAGCAATCTTGTTTTTCTTTGATACCAACTTAACTTCAATAGGACCCATAAACTATGCCCCTATACTCCTCCATTCCCCCACCTTTATATAGTTCTTGTCAAAAATCACATATTTTACATTGAGTTCAAAACCACTGATTTCTCATTAGAGTTTGTGTATCTTATATCATGTAGGAAGTAAATAGTGGAGTTACAATTCAAAAATTATTGACTTCTATTTGTATTCCATTGTGGTCGGAGAATGTGCTTTGAATATATTCAATTTTTTTTTTAATTTATTGAGGCTTGTTTTATATTCCAGCATATGGTCCATTCTAGAGAAAGATCCGTGATCACTAGAGAAAAATGAGTGTCTTGGTGATTTGGGATGTAAGGTTCTTTATATGTCTGTTAAAATTCTCTATATCTCTTTCTCCTTTCTTTGTTTCTCTGTCAGTAGGGCTCCCTTTAGTATCTGAAGTAGGGCAGGTCTTTTATTGGCAAAGTCTCTCAGCATTTGTTTGTCTGTGAAAAATTTAAGCTCTCCCTCAAATTGGAAGGAGAGTTTTGCAGGATAAAGTATTCTTTGTTGGAAATTTTTCTGTCTCAGAATTTTAAATATGTCATGCCACTGCCTTCTCACCTCCATGGTGGCCACTGAGTAGTCACAACTTAGTCTTATGGTGTTTCCTTTGTATGTGGTGAATTGCTTTTCTCTTGCTGCTTTCAGAACTTGCTCCTTCTCTTCAGTATTTGAGAGTCTGATCAGAATATGTCTCACAGTGGGTTTATTTGGATTTATTCTATTTGGAGTTAGCTGGCCATTTATGCTTTGTGTATTTATATTGTGTAGAAGATTGGGGAAGTTTTCCCCAACAATTTCTTTGAATACTCTTTCTAGGCCTTTACCCTTCTCTTCCCCTTCTGGGACACCAATGAGTCTTAAGTTTGGACGTTTTATTTTATCTATCATATCCCTGAGATCCATTTCGATTTTTTCAATTTTTTTTCTCCATTCTTTATTTTGTTCTTTCATTTTCTGTTCTGTGGACTTCTAGGACACTGAGATGTTGTTCACCTTCCTCTAATCTTGTATTATGAGTATCCAGAGTCTTTTTAATTTGGCCAACAGTTGCTTTTATTTCCATAAGAACTTCTGTTTTTTTATTTACTCTTGCAATGTCTTCTTTATGCTCTTCTAGGGTCTTCTTTATGTCCCTTATATCCTGTGCCATGGTCTTCTTCATGTCCTTTATATCCTGTGCCATGTTTTTGTTCCTCGATTGTAGTTCTTTGATTGATTGTGCCAAGTACTGTGTCTCTTCTGATATTTTGATTTGGGTGTTTGGGATTGGATTCTCCATATCGTTTGGTTTTATCATATGCATTAAGATTTTCTGTTTTTGTTTTTGTTTTTTTTTTTTTTTTTTTTTGGACTCTTGGCATTTGCTTTACTTGATAGGGTTCTTTCAAGTTGTAAAAGAAAAAACAATCTAATTTTTCAGAAATACAAGTTGGTGGTGTACACTTTAACTAACCAGCAGATGGTGTCTGTGAGTCACCTATACCCCTCAAGTCAGTTCTCCTCAACTTTGTCCATGTGGTGTGTGTGGGGAAATGATTCTTGTGAGTTTCAGTTGGTGAACTCAGTTTGGGTTTGTTGTTGGAGCTGTCCACCCTGAATGTGGGGCATGTGTCTGGGTGGTTAGGGAGGCAGGGCAGCTTTAATATTCAAACCTCCCAGGTGTTCCCAGAGATTCAAGGCTGCTGCAAGAGTCTAAGCCTCTATTTCAGTTCTGACCCAGACCCTCTCTGTCACTGACCCACAAACCACTAGCATTGATGTAGCATCCCTGGGTTTTCCAAATGGGCCCCACTTCTCAGCTGTGATCTTCCAGAAACTCTGCTGAGGGAAGGCTGTGCTACGTCACAAGTGCATGCCGTCCCTCAAGGGAAGCCCCGGGCTGCCGGGCCGTGCAGTGGCGCTCCCAGCCTGATGCAAAGAAGGCCGAATGGGGCGTCTCAACCCCCCACACACACTTTTCACACAGTTCCTCCTTCCCAGCTCCGGGACAACTGGCGCGGCTCTGGGCTGTGGGCACAGCCCCAGGCAGGAGAGTCTCCAGCCCGCCGGGGAGCCAGCTGCAAGCTGCGGGGTTTCTTTCTCCTTTTGGTTCTCCCCTCTGCTCCCCTGGCCCTGAGGGAATCTGCAGTGGGCTATCCTCCCGGCCAGACACCGAGAGGCCAGCTCAGCCCTCTCCTGCCGTGCTTCACTGCACAGTTCCCACCGTCGCAACTGCAGCCACTCCTGGGTTTTTCCCTTTTTTTTTTTTAAAAGAACCAGTCCATTTCCAAACGCCAACCCCCGGCTTCCCCATACCGCAGCGCGGCCACGGGTCTTTCAGCCAACTTACTCGTTTTAGAACGCAGACTCCCGGTTTCACCAAGTGTGCGGCCCCTGTGGTTCTAGCAGACCTTGTCCAGCTGGAGCATCGCTGAAACCAGTATTCTGGGTCACCTTCTGGTTTTTGTCTAATATTTTTCACGGAGGTGTTTTTTGCCCTGTCTCACTGGCCGCCATCTTAGGTTCTCCCTGGTGAGACTATCTTTTAAAAATGAGGGAGAACTTAAGACATTCCCAGATAAACAAAAGCCAGAGGAGTTTGTTTGTCACCACTAGACCTGCCCTAAGCACTACTAAAGGGAGTCCTTCAGACTGAAAGGGAAAGACTTAAGATACCAGCGAAGGATATAATATGGATAATTATAAAGGCCAGTAGTACTGTATCATAGTTTTGGGGATATACCTCACCTTTATACTTCTTACTAGTTCCAACATGCAAATGCATTAAACTAATATCAAATCTATAGTTTTGGATATATGATGTGTAAAGATATAACTTCTAGCAAGTACAACAAAAAGGGGGGGGTACAGAGGGTTATGGGTACAGTGTGTGTGTATGCTATTGAAGTTTAGTTGATATCAAATCAAATAATGCTTGCTATAGATTTAGGAGGGTAAAGTTAAGCCCCATGTTAACCACAAAGAAAATACACGAAAAATATATGCAGAAAGAAAGGAGAAGGGACTCAAAATGGTACACCAAAAAAGGAAATAAATATGAAAGTAGGGATTAACAAAAGAATTGAGAGTCAAAAAATATGAGACTTACAAAGACAAAAGAGAAAATGGCAGAAGAAAGAACTGCGTTATCAGTAGTTACTTTAAATGTAAATAGATTAAACTCCCCAGCCAAAAGGCAGAGATCGGCAGTATGGATAAAAAAATCAAGTCCCAACTATATGCTGTTTACAAGAGGCTCACCTTAAATTCAAAGACACAGTAGTTTAAAAGTGAAAAGGTGGAAAAAATATACCATGCAAATAATAACCGAAAGAGATCTGTGATAGCTATGCTAAGATCATATAAAATAGACTTTAAGTCAAAAACTTTTATGAGGGTGCAAAGAAGGTCACTATGTACTGGTAAAGTCTTCAATTCAACAAGAAAACATAGCAATTATATATGCACCTAATGGCAGAGCCCCAAAATATATGAAGCAAATATTGATAGATTTGAAGGGAGAAATAGAAGATTCTTACATTAATAGTTCAAGACTTTAATATGCCACTTTCAATAATGGATAGAACATCTGGACAGAAGATCAATAAGGAAATGCAAGACCTGAATGATATTATAAACCAACTAGACCTATCAGACATATATAGAACACCTCACGCAACAGCAACAGAATATATATTTTTCTCTAGCATGCATGGATCATTCTTCAGAATAAATCATATGTGAGGTCACAAAGCCAGTCTTAAACTCAAAAATAAATCAAACAATGGATATTCTCTAAACACAATTGTGGAATGAAGCTAGAAATCAAGCAGCAAGAACTGAATAATTCAGAAATATGTGGAAATAGAACAACACACTTTTTTAAAAAAGTCACAGGAGAAGTTAGTATATATTTTGAGGCAAATGATGACAAAAGCACACATACCAAAACTTACGGGATGCAGCAAAGCAATCCAGAGAGGAACATTTATAGCTCTTAATGCTTACATTAAAAAAAGAAGAAAGATCTCAAATCAGAGACCTAATCTACACTGGAGGATCTAGAAAAAGAAGAGCAAGCTAAACCCAAAGCAGGCAGATGGTAGTAAATATCAAAGTACTCAGAAATGAAATAGAGAATGACAAAACAATAGAATCAGTGAAACCAAAAGTTGGTTCTTTGAAAAGATCAATAAAATCAACAAAACTTAGGTAGACTGACAGAAAAAATGAGGGAGGACACAAATAGCTAAAATCCAAAATGAAAAGGGGAGCATTACTACCAACCCCACAGAAATAAGAAGACTGTAGGAGGATACTATGAACACTATACCAAAAAACTGGATAACATAGATGAAATGGACAAATTCCTAGAAACGCACAAACTACCTACACTGATTCAAAAAGAAATAGAAGATCTAAACAGACCAATTACAAGTAATGAGATTGAGTCAGTAATCAAAAACCTCCCAACAAAGAACAGCCCAAACACTCCAATTCTTCCAAGAAAAATTAACACCAATCCTGCTTAAACTCTTCTGAAAAAAGTAAAGAGGAGATAGTACTCCATAACTCACTCTGTGAACCCAGCATCACTCTAATACCAAAGGGAGATAAATATACTACAAGAAAAGAAAATTACAAACCAATATACCTATAAATAGAGACGCACAAATCATCAACAAAATAGTAGCAAACCAATTCCAACAACACCTTAACAAAATTACACATCGTTATCAAGTGGGACTTATAGGTATTCAAGGATGGTTAAACATAAAATCAGTGAATGTATTGCACCATGTTAACAGAACAAAAGACAAAAACCACATGGTCATCTTGACACAGAAAAGATATTTGGCAAAATCCAGCACCCCTTCTTGATAAAAATACTTAGAAAACTAGGAATAGAAGGAACCTTCCTCAACATAATAAAGGGCAAATATGAAAACCCACAGCTAACATCATATTCAATGGGGAAAGACTGAAAGCTTTCCCTCTAAGATCAGGAACAAGACAAGGATGCCCACTGTCACCACTGTTATTCAACATTGTACTAGAATTTCTAGCTAGAGCAGTTAGGCATGAGAAAAAAATAAAAGTTATCCAAATTGGAAAGGAGGGAGTAAAAATTTTCCTAATGGCGGATGACATGATCCTATAAACAGAAAATAAAGGAAAATCCACAACAAAGCCACTAGAGTTAATAAACGAATTCAGCAAAGTGGTGGAGTAAAAGATCAACACACAAAATTCAGTGGTTTTTCTATACACTAGTAATGAACAGTTGGAAGAAGAAATGAAAAAAAATTCCATTTACAATAGTAACTAAAAGAATCAAATATCTATGAATAAATTTAACCAAGGATGTGAAAGACTTATACACAGAAAACTACGAAACATTGCTAAAAGAAATCAAAGAAGACCTTAATGAATGGAAGGACATTCCATGCTCATGAATTGGGAGATTGAATATTGTTAAAATGTCATATCTACCCAAAGCAACATACAGAGTCAACGCAATATCAATCAAAATTCCAAAAGTTGCCTTCAGAGAAGTGGAAAAGCCAAACACCAAATTTAGATGGAAGGATAGTGGTCCTGAATAGCCAAAAACATCTTGAAAAAAACAAAAAGTTGGAGGACTCACTCTTCCTTACTTAAAAATGTATCGCAAAGTTTCAGTAATCAAAACAGCATGGTACTGGCCCAAGGAAAGACATTTGGACCAATGGAATCAAATCGAGGGTTCAAAAATAAACCCTCAAGTAACCCCTATGGCCAAATGATTTTTGACCAGGCTGCTGAGTCCACTCAATGAGGAGAGAATAGTCTCTTCACCAAAATGGTGCTGGGAAAACTGAATATTCATATGCAAAAGAATGAGGATGGACCCCTACCTCACATAATATACAATAATTAAATCAAAATAGATCAAAGACCTAAATATAAGAACCGAAACTATAAAACTCCTAGAAGGAAACAGGGAAGCATCTTCAGAACATTGTTAGGCAATGATTTCTTAGACTTTACACCAGAAGCCTAACAAAAGAATAAATAAATAAATGAAATGGGACCTTATTAAATTAATACTTTTGGGCATCAGAGGACTTTATCATGAAAGTAAAAAGACAACCTACAGAATGGGAGAAAATATTTAGAAACCACATATCTGACAAGGGTGTAATATCCAGAACACAGAAAGAAATCCTACAACTCAACAACAAAAAGACAAACACCCAATTTTAAAATGGGCAAAAGACTTAAATTGACATTTCTCCAAAGAAAATATACAAATGGCCAAAAGGCACATGAAAAGATACACAGCATCATTAGCCATTAGGGAAATGAAAATCAAAACCATGACATACCATTTCATGCCCACTAGAGTGGCTACTATTAAAAAATAATAATAATAAAGTAACTAGTGTTGGAAACGCTGTGAAGAAATAACAACTGTGGTGGTTTGAAGCTTTATGGACCCCAGAAAATAATGTTTTTAAATTAATCCATTCCTGTAGGTGTGGACCTATTATGGGTGGGACGCTTTTGATTAGGTTATTCCAATTAAGATGTGACCCACCTCATTCAAAGTGGGTCTTAATCTTCTTACTGGAGTCCCTTAAAAGAGGATAAAGAGAAAGAGAAGCTCAAAGAGAAAGCTCCTGAGTAGCTAAGAGCTACAGACGCTAAGAGAAACATGCAGCCAGAAGCTGGAAGCAACAAAACCCAGGAGTGAAGGACCAACACAAGGCGCCATGTGCCTCGCTATTGACGGAAGAGCTCCAGCTCACTAGTAACCACTTTGCAGAGAAGGTATCATCCTATTGATGTCTTAATTCAGACACTTTCACAGCCTAAGAATTGTAAACTTGTGCGCTAATACATTCCCATTGTTAAAAGCGAGTCTATTTCTGGTATATTGCATTTTGTCAGTTTTAGCAAACCGAAACAGGAGCACTCTTCATTTTTGGTGGGAATGAAGAAACGGTGCAGCTGCTCTGGAGAACACTGTGGCATTTCCTCAGAAAGGTAAGTACGTAATTGCCATATGACTCAGCAAAGCCAGTTTTAGGTAAATACCCCAAAGAATTGTAATCAGGGACTTGAACAGATATTTGCACATGGATGTTCATAGCAGCATTATTCACAATTGCCAAAAGATGGAAGCAACCTAATTGTCCGTCAACAGGTGAATGGATGAGCAAAATGTAGTCTATACAAGCAATGGAATGATTTTCAGTCATAAAAAGGAATGAAGTTCTGATACATGTGACAACATGAGTGAACGTTGGAGACATCATGAGTGGAATAAGCCAGATAGAAGAGAACAAATAATGTATGATCTCACTGACATGAAATAATTAGAATAAGAAAAATGGTAGTGTTAGAAACTAAAATACAGATTACAAGGGTCTGGGTGGGCATAGGAAATGAGTTATTACTTAATTGATACAGAATTTCTGTTTGTGGTGATGGAAAAATTTTGCTAACGGATGGTGGTGATGGTAGCATGAATCTGTGAATGGAAATAACAGCACTGAAATACATACATGAGTGTGGTTAAAGGGGAAATTTTATGTTGTATATGTTTATTACATAATGTTTTAAAAAAAGACATAAGACAATACAACACAATGAACCCTAATGTAAACCATGGACTGCAGTTAACAGTACAATTGCAATAATATTCTTTTATCCATCGTCACAAAGATACCAAACAAATGCCAAGTGTTAATAACAGGGAAAACTGTGAGGGAAGAGGGCATGTATGAGAACTCTGTATTTTCTGTATGATTTTCTGTATTTTCTCTAATAAAAATAATAATAATAATGTTCCTGCCCCAATTCAGTTTAGATTCTTATGGAGAAATTAACAAAGAAGAAGAAAGTCAGTAATATAATTTCAAAGAACAGTAAATGCAATGAAGATGGAGAGTGTAGGGAATGGGGTTTAGGTAAGGTCTGGACTTTTCTTGTAACCATGATCTTGCAAGTCAGTGGCTCAGATCCAAATTCTGGAAATGGAATGCTTGAAGAGGGTGATGCAGTCTGCCTTTCCCCGAAGACGTCTTCATCTCGACAGTCCGCAACTCCTGCCCTCCAGCCAAGGGCTTCACCTCCACCAGGTACCTGCTTGCTCCCATTCAAGAGGAAGAGCATTTCATAAAAATGGCCCTGTGGTTTTTGTACTTAAAAATCGGACAAGAGCATGGAGCCTGCCTACTTTATAACCACAGAGAGACGATAATCTGGTGCTTGAGGAAGTTACTCAAGTTTCAGTCCCTGATTAATTTTGTTCTGCTATTTATATTAGAGTGTGGTTACCTTAGCAACTGCAGAGTGTGTTACTGTGGTATCTGTGTTCTCAGCCGTAGCCTTGAAAGCCCACACGGCAGGGTGTCAGAAGGGCAGGCAGATCACAGCCCCCTTAGGAGTCCAGAGGAGGAAGGAAGAGGAGCTCCTTTGGGACCCCCCGTCCAGAGACAATGACATTCCCCAGACCTTCTCCAGCTCACGGAGGTCCTGGAGCAGCCCGGCTGTCCGCATTGCTGCCTTCCGCCCGCCCACCCTGCTCACACTTTCTCTCTCCCTGTCTGCCTCTCTCTCAAGCTGCTAACTTGTTCACATCTCAGCTGGACCACGACTGTCACCCACACGCCCACCCCCCATCCCCGTGCTCAGTCAGGGCTCTCCTGTCTCGTGATCACTGACTCCAGTCTGATGGATTCCAGACTTCTTAGAAGCAGGACCTTGTGTCCACTGCTCACGACTGCCCAGCCACCAGCAGGCCACGTCATGCACATAGTAGGTCCTCAGGGTGTGTCTATGAGGAGAACAATACTGCAGCAGATGGTACCAAATGTGTTAGTTCTGCTGATTTTAATCACCTTTAAAATGCAATTTTATACACAGTGCTTGATACACCTCAAATGCAACAAATTTCTAGATTTAGTTCTTGGGGAAAAAAATCTGTTTTCCCAGTGACTTCCATTTTAATTAGAAAACTGGTTACCTTTAAACATCTGATAGGAAGAAAACTCCTGAGGAGAGAGTTGAATCAGAGGCAGGCATCCTGAGTGGCTGGATCGCCAGTCATCAGCAGCGTCTTGTCATCTCAGCTTCACGTTGCCTCCATCCCCCTAAACTCCATTTTATCTTTCTCTTTCCTTCTTCAGACCAGAGCAGTTTTCCCAATGGCAAAAAAAAAAAAAAAAAATAGTGCCATTCTGATTATACTAAGACATTACCCCCCCCCTCTCCTTTTTGTCTTTATCTACATTTATGTCTCATGCAGTGAAAATCTGAATAGAGCAGATCAGAAACATTGCTTTAATAACCCTGACACCAAAACCTGACAAAGCTACTGGAGGAAAAAAAATACCAGTATCGTTCATGAACATAGATGTAAAAATATTTAACAAAATATTAGCAAAGAACATCAAGTAATGACCAAGTGGATTTATCCCAGGAATGCAGTGTTGGTATAGTGCTTGAAAATCAATCAACATAATTTACCTATATTAACAGAATAAACAATAAAGACCATGTGATTCACTCAATAGGTACAGAAAAAGCATTTGATACCATTTGACACTCTTCCTTAATCTGATAAATGGTATCTGTATGAAACCTATAGCTAACATCATAGTTAATGATGAGAGAGTGAAATATTTTCTCCCCTGAGATGGAGAACAGGGCAAGGAGGTCTGCTTGCACCACTCTGTTCAACATTGACCTCCGATGGTGGCTGGAGCAATGAAATGGTCAAGCAAAAATCGTAATGATGGAAAGGAGGAAGTAAGTCCCTATGTGCAGATGACTTGATTTTTTTCCATAGAAAACCCTAACAAATCAACAGGAAAAAATTATAGAACTAATAAGGTGATAGAAGCCCAACATAAAAAAATCAATGGTGTTTCAATTTGCTAGCAGCAAACAAGTGGAAGCAACTGGAAATTTTTAAAGCAATGCTATTTACAGTAGTATCAGAAAACATAACATACTTAGGCATAGATTTCATAAATGATGTATAAGACCTCTGAACTGAGAACTGCAAAATATTTCTTAGGGAGATTAAGGAAGACCTAAATGGATGGAATGGCATACCATGTTCATGAATTGGAAAATTAACATTGTTAAGCTGTCACATCTCCCCAAAATTGATCCAAAATTTCAAAGCAATTCCAATCATAACCCCAATAGGCTTTCATAGAAAGTAACAACATTTAAAATAGTTCTATGAAAATGCGAAGAACTTACAGGAGCCAAAACAATCTTGGAAAAGGAAAGAGCTGGAAGACTTCAGCAGCTGTATTTATAATAACCAAAAAATTGGAAACAAGCTTAGTGGCCACCCAACAAGATAAATATTTTTTGGTATACAATGAACACTATTCAGCAATAAACAGAAATGAACTACTGATACATGCAACCACATGGGTGAAGCTCATGGACATTATGCTAGTGGAAAAAGAAACCAACACCAAAGAATGCAAACTATCATTTCAATTATACGATGTCCTAGAAGATGCAAAACTAATCCGTGGTGAAAAAATTCCCAGTAATGGCTGCCTGGGCTGGGTTGGGTTAATTAGGAAGAGGCATGAGGGAACTATCTGAGATAATGGAAAAATCTATTCTTTGATAGGGGTGTAGGTTAAAAATGTATTATTTGTGAACTATGTAGTTAAGATTTGTGCATTTGGAAGTATGTCAGCTTTGCCTCCAAAGAGATGCTAATTGAGTGGGAGATGGGAAGCGTGGATGAAACAAGGGCGGTAGAATGTTGACGTTTGTGGATTGTAGGTGATGGGAGCTCAATGTACTATTCTGCTTACTTCATATATGTTTGAAATTCTCCATGAGAGAGGGAAGTTTTTCAATTTAGAATGTAAAAAAATAAATAAATCATGCAATAGAAAACATTTTAATAAGGTCTCACTTTAAGTGTAAAACTTGAATGAATGTGTTTCCCCCAAAATATTTTTGTTTCATTTTCAAAAGTCATGACTTCATAGCTGGTGGGCCGAGGAGAGTGTAGCTGGCTTTGGGCTTTTGCTCCTTGGCAGTGCTACTCTGGGAGGTGGCTGGCACCAAAGCCTGCCTTTGCCAGGAGCCTCGGAACCACGATGTTGTCTGGAAATGATGTGGGAGATAATTGTGCTGCTTTCTCAATATCCACTGCTACTTCACATCCTGTCCAAATGCAGGAGTGATGTCTTCCCCGCATGTGTTAAATGGGATGAGAAATGCACTGCTGCAAGTGCCACGGAGAATCCCCAGCTCTGGAGGGGAAGTTGGGTGTGAGAAAATTCCATGAAAACCTCTTCCAGGGACTTCCAGGTAATTGAAAGAAAGAGTACTCTGCAAACTCCTGAAGATGATGCTGGAAAAACAAAATCAGTTTAAAAGGAAATACATTGTTGAAGTCCCCCCCCCACCTCAAAAGTAAATGAAATAATCAGACAAGAAAAACAGGGACCTGCAGGCTGTGTAGACAACAGCATCGTGAAGCTATGAAGTGCAGTGGTCCTGGATTTTATCGAGTTTGGGACAAATTTCCATCCCCATCAGCGATGCCGAGTGTCGTGAATTTGGCCACCCTTCCTCACGGTGAGGCGGCCGCGGGGAAAACGCCCACCCGAGCTGCCCCGGGCAGCGCACGCCCCAGGCAGAGCCAATGCTTGCTGGGTTTCTAATTCCAATAAAAGGTTTCGTGCAGACCTCTTCTCTGTAACTGGTAGACTTAAAACGGGCACTGTGCAATCTTTTTTGCAACCTCAAGAAATGTTCTCAGGGTTTACATTAATAACACAACCCACCAGTATAGTGGCCATTTTGATTTTCAACTAAAAAGCATTTCTTTGGGTTTTTAAATACATAAAGTGCTATTTTCAAATCAAACCCTAATATTGCTACTTATTCTGTAAGTCAAAGGTGTTCTGACCATGTCGGCATTAATGATATTTTTGTTATTGATAATGTTCTGTGTGTACATTTTAATATTTACGAAACCCATTATTCAAATGCTAGGATATCCTTTAATGAATTAACTGGTGACAGATTGTGCACTTTGTATATCACGTAAGCGTTCTTAAGAGATCCACTGATGGAAGAGACAAAAGGTGCTGCAAAGAGAACAAGGAAATTGGCAAAATGCTTGAAAGTCGTCCGGGGCAGCCCAGGCCGGCCGCTGCCACCAGGACCTGGTCGAGAAGGCAGCTGCTGCCCCCGGACTCAGGTAGAGCGACCCAGACAAGGTCACGGCGGACGGCGGGGGTGGGGGCGAGGCTGCTCACCGTGGCACACGCTCCAGGCCCCGAGGGGCCACGGCCTGCCCCCAGCACGGGCACCCTGCGCGGCCTCTCCAGGGCACGGCGCTGCCCGCCCACCTCAGTCACCAGGAGGCCAGACAGCGCGGAGAAGCCTCTCCCAGGGAGGACCCCACTTTTCCTGGATCCTCCTTCCCGCAGCTCAGGTTAAAAGGAAGCGCACGGTGACGGGCTCGCACACATCTGGCCCAGGCCGGCTCCCCGCACCCCGGGACTGCGTCGGGAATCCCTTCCCAGCACCATCAGTTACCTGTCCCCCGTGCTCCAGCAGAGAGAATGCCCCTTCGATTCCCCAGGTGAGACGCGGCCCCTTCCTCCTAAGAGCGGTGCCCGCCGCCCCCGTCTGAGCAGCAGAGGAGAGTGTGGCCGTGACATACACTGGGACCCTTCGTTCCCCTTCAGAATTTCCACCATTCCATGTATCTTCACGGAAATGCAAGCCTTTTAATTATTTCTGAGGATAGATCAAGCTTATTTCAGAAACGAGTTCACTCAAGAGGTGGCATAGGCTCCCCAGAGAGCTAGGTCTCCAACGCCTCCTCGCCAACAGAGCTGCTTTTTTATTATTATTTTTGCTAAGGCTCCTAGTGTTTCTCTTTGTGAATGTAATACAGAACTTTCATCAGGAAGAGCAAGGGGGTCTTAAGCTAATTTCAACTCTATTGTCCTTTGTTTAAAAAAAAAAGGAAAACACGTGGCGTCCTCCCCAACATGTTGGCAGAGCCCAGTGCTCCTCTGGGGACACCTGGGGGGGGGGGTGCCTTGGGAGCACAGGCCACCCCCCACCACATAGCCTGGCCTGCCCAGTGGCCTCTCCAGAAGGGGTGGCAGAGGCACGCAGAGGACATGCTGCCTCCAGGAGCTCAGCCGCAGAGTGAAGATCTGGGCCTCACCCAAACGTGGGACCAGGCACCATGTGGGGTGCTGTGGGGTGCAAAGAGGCAGCCAGGGTTTCCCACAGGGACGCGACTCCCAGGCTGGGCGGGTCCTGCAGGAGTGGGGCAGGCAGAGGCAGAGAAGGGGGCTGGGCGGCCACCTGAGGCGCACCTGCGGGGGGACGGGAGAAAGAGGGCACATCCCGTACCTGGGACGTGCACAGATTTAAGTGCACAGTTGAAGGAGTTTTGGAAATGTTTAGCCCTGGGAAACCAGCACCCCAGGGGAGATACAGAGCTCTTCCTTCCCCTCAGAAAGTTCCCTCCTGTCCCCTTCCCGTCACTCCCCATAGGAAACCCCATCTGAATTCCGTCACCCTGGATTAATTCTGTTCCGTTCTTGAACTTCATACAAGTGGAATCCCACACTGTGGCCGGCTTCTATCACTCAACATAAATGTTTTGAGATTCAGCCTGTATCAACAGTTAATAGATTTTTTTATTGCTCAATAATGTTCCATTGCATGAATTTACCACAGTTTGCTTATTCATTCCTTTATTGGTGGACATTGGGCTGTTTCCAGCTTTAACTATTACAAATAAAGTTGCTGTAAACATTTTTCTTCATGTCTTTTTGTGGATGTGCTTACATTTCTCCCAGCAAATCCCTAAGGATGGAGGTGCTGTGTAGGTGGATCGTTACGTAACTCTAGGGACACTTTCAGTTTTCCAAAGTGGTGGCACCACTTCACGTGCTCACCGTTGACGTACGAGTTCCAGTCACTCTGCATCCCTGAGAGCATTTGACTTTGTCAGTCCTTTTCATTTCAGCCCTTAGGAGTGTGACATGAAATCTCACGGTGGTTGTTTTGCATTCTCTGGGTGGTGGGAGGTGCTGAGCTCTGTCCACCTGCTTCCCGTCCGCCTGCACGCCTGTGTCGTCTTTTGTGAAGTGGCTCTTTGTGCCCTTGCTTGTTTTTACATTTGTCTTTTCACTATTGAGTTGTAGGAGTTCTTTGTATGTTCTAGAAACAATTCCTTTCTCAAGTATGTGTGTTAAGAATATTTTCTCCCAGTCTGTGGCTTCATGCCTTTTCGTTTTCTTAGTGGTGACTCTTTTTTTAAGCAGGAAGGAATTTATTTTAGGGCAGTAAGTACCTTTAGAATCTTGGGAAGGAAATTTAAGAGGCTGAGCTCTCAGAAAAGACTTCCAGGCCCTGGCAGCAAGACAGGCCTGGTGGCAGAGCTGCTGCTGCAGGAGCTGCCCACGGGGCCACCTTGCTCCTCGCACAGCCACGAAGCTGTCACCTGCTCTTTTATTTCATTTAGCTTTTTGAGATAATTTTAGACTTTCAAAGTGTTGCAAAAATTATGCAAAGAATTCCCGTAACATTGATCCCTTACATAACCATGGGACAGCTATCAGACCTAAGACATTACCACTGGTTCAGTGTGTTAACTACGGGCTTAATCAGACGTCCCCAGCTCTTCCACCAAAGCTCTTTTTCTGCTCTAAGATCCCACGTTGCACTTAGTCTTCATGTCTCCTTGGTGTCCTCCAAGCTGTGACTGTCTGATCTCAGACTCTCCTCACCTTTATGACTTCGACCCCATTAATTTTTTTCATTTTTCCTTGAATCCCACAACTTTCAAAATTTAATAACCAGTTCTTTTTTTTAGTTTATTTAGGATTTTCTCCAAATACAGTCATGTCATCTGTGACGAGTTTTACCTCTTCCTTTCCCATTTTTATGCCTTTCATTTCTTTTTCTTGCCTTATTTCACTTGTTTTAGCTTCCAACAATGTTGGCTAGAAATGGGAAGAATGGACATTCTTGCGGATTTCCCCATCTTGGGGGAACATCATTCAGTCTCTTGCCATCAAGCGTGAGGTTAGTTGTAAGTTTTTCATAGATGCCTTTTCTCTCATTGGGGGAGCTTTGTTCCACTCCTCGTTCGTTGAGCCTTTCCAAAATGAATGGGTGTTGACTTGTATCAAACACTTCTGCATTTGTTGAGATGATTATGTGGTTTATCACCTCACCCTGCTAATGTGGGGAATTACAAGTGATTTTCAAAGGTTTAATCTTGCATTCTTAAAATAAACTCACTTGGACGTGATGTTTTGTGTTTCTTACATATTGCTGAATTTGATTTGCCGTATTTTGTGAAGGAATTTTGCGTCTCTGCTCAAGAAGGATACCAGCCTTTGATTTCTTGGTCCTTTTTCCTTACTCTCAAGTTGGGCTTATGCTGACATCCTAAAATGTGCTGGGGACCCCTCCTCTTCCTCTCTTCTCTGAAAGAGTCTATGCAGGACTGGTCTTATTTCTTCCTCAGATATTTAGTAGAATTTACCAGTGAAGCCCTCTGAGCATTAGTTTTGTTAGTTGGAAAGTCTTTAATTACAAGTGAAATTTTTAAAACTGATATTTATGTCTTCTGTTTATTTTGTATCAGTTATAAAGTTTTACATTTCAAGGAAGTTGCCCATTTCGTCTACATTATCCATTTAGGTTCGTAATAACCCTGTAATATCCACTTAGTCTCAGGAGAATCCATAAATCTCTGTTTTAAGCACCCTGGTATTAATAATTCATGTTGCCTTTTTGTTTGTTTTTGTCTTGATCAGTCATGGTAGGTGTGGTGGTTTGAAACTGTATGTACCTTAGAAAAACACGTTCTTAAAGCTAGTCCATTCGTGTGGTTGTGAACTTACAGTAGGGCCTTTTGATGAGGTTACTTCAATTAAGTCGTGGCCTGAGGTGGGTCTTAATCCTCTTACTGCAGTCTTTTATAAATGGGATGGAGAGAGAGAGAGAGAGAGCACCGTGGAAGCAAGAGGCTGATAGCAGTGAAACCCAAAAGAGAAGGGAGAGACCAGCAGACGCAGACACCGCCATGAGACAGAGGAGTCCAGGATCTCCAGCAGCCAATCTTTAGGAAGAAATCATTGCCTTCATGATGACTTGATTGGGACATTTTTCTCAGCCTCAAAACTGTAAGCTTGTAAGATAATAAATTCCGATTGTCAACACCAACACATTTCATGGTGTCTGCTCTCAGCAGCCTAGAAAACTAAAGCAGTAGGTATTTCCGTTTTCTGTTATTGCATAACAAATCACCCCAGAACTCAGTGGCTTCAAATAGCAATGATTTACTATTTCTCACCATTCCATAGGCTGTCTGATCATCCCCTCTGTTTGTTTCATCTGGACTGAGTCATGTGGCTGAGCCGGGTCGTCTACGGAGCCTCACTCCCACGTTTAGCATTTGATGCCAGCCCTTGCCTGAAGGTCCTCAGCTCTCTGCCATCTGGCATCTCACCCTCCTGAAGGTCAGTTGAGCTTCTTTACATGGGCATCTTGGAAAACATTCCAACAGGGCAAAGTCTCAAGGGCTGTCAAGGCCAGAGCTCCAAATGGACACAGCTTTACTGCTGCCACATTCTGTTGGCCACGGCACGGTCACAAGGCCAGCCCGAATTAATACAGATGAGAAAGAGTCTCCACCTCTTGAGGGGGAGATGTGAAGTTTCCCTGCAAAGGAGCTGACTAATGCAGGTAGGGAATTTGGGGCCATGAAACAATCTACCACAGTCCATGACCTGGCAGAAAATTATTTCTTTTCCTTCCACAGGCCCCAGATTCTTTCCCACATCCCAGGATTCCCAAAGGTGTCATACCCATTAGGGTGTCAGGTTCAAAGTCTCAGATCTCATAATCTACATCAGATCCATCTGGATATGTACACAGCTGCTCTGGTGTCACTCCTCTTGATCTGGAGATCTGTGAGTTCAAAAATCAAATTACTGGAGGAGGAGCTAAGATGGTGGCGTAGAGAGGAGTGGAAGACTGTTAGTCCCCCCTGGAACAATTCATAAATGACCAAAAATATAGTAAATAACCTGGAATAACAGCGATGAGACAAACGTGACTGTCCACTCATCATCCACCAACCTGAATTGGAAGGAATGCCTGAGATCGCAGCATAAAATCTGTAAGTAAAACTGCGGACTCACACTGAAAGCCGAGAGCCAGGAGCCCCTCCCTCACAGGCAGCACTCTCTCAGCCCAGCTCCAACTGGGGTTTTAATGTTAACCACTCAATACAGACAGCGAATCCTCAACGAGCACACAGAGGCTTTTGGTGACAACCGACCTTGGGAGAGTCGGGGGACATATCTGTCTCAGGACAGGGAGCCCAGAGGATTGGGTGCTATCTCTGGCTGATGGGTGAACCTGGGAGCTTTTCTGTCCCTTTCTCTCTCTGTGGAGAAAACCTCAGCCATTTTCAGCCCACAGCGCTTTGCAGTAAAGACAGCCTCAGCCATTTTAAAATCAAAACACTTTGATCAGCAGAGTTAGAGAAACAAAGAACTTATTGATATGCAGATGACATCTCTGGAGGGGGCATAGCTTCCCAAGAGGAAAGGGAGGGGCCCAGCTCTGTTGCCCACCTTTCTGGAACCAGACCCCAAAGCCTAGGGGAGGAGAGCGACAGGCCACACCCTCTTACACAGGCAGTGCAGGCTGACAGCTGCACCTTCCAGGCAGAAAAGCACAGGTGTATCAATCCTCTAAGAAAAACCATCAAGGAAACCAGATACTGAATATTTCCTCCTTCTGTGACCTGAGCCTGTTCTCATCTGGGAATACCTGACTGGGGTGGCCTAGGAGGTCAGATGCCTAGACAACAGAAAACTACAACCTACACTAAGAAAAACAAAGCTATGGCCCAGTCAAAGGAACAAACGTACACTTCAACTGAGATAAAGGAATTTAAACAACTAATGCTAAATCAATTCAAAAAGTTTAGAGAATATTTTGCAAAAGAGATAGAGGCTGTAAAGAAAACCCTGGGCATACATAAGGCAGAAATCAAAAGTTCAAAAAAACAACTAGTAGAATCTATGGAAATGAAAGCCACAACACAAGAGATGAAAGACACAATGGAAACATACAACAACAGATCTCAAGAGGCAGAAGAAAACACTCAAGAACTGGAGAACAAAACACTTGAAAGCCTACACGCAAAGGAGCAGATGGAGAAAAGAATGAAAAAATATGAGCAACATCTCCGGGAAATTAAAGATGAAACAAAGTACAAGAATCTACGTATCATTGGTGTCCCAGAAGGAGAAAAGAAGGGCAAAGTGGCAGAGGCAATAATAGAGGAAAAAATTAATGAAAATTTCCCATCTCTTATGAAAGACATAAAATTACAGATCCAAGAAGCGCAGCGTACTCCAAACAGAAGAGATCTGAATAGGCCTACGCCAAGACACTTAATAATCAGATTATCAAATGTCAAAGACAGAGAGAATCCTGAAAGCAGCGAGAGAGAAGCGATCCATTACATACAAAGGAAGCTTAATAAGACTATGTGCAGATCTCTCAGCAGAAACCATGGAGGCAAGAAGGAATTGGTGTGATATATTTAAGATACTGAAAGAGAAAAACCGCCAGCCAAGAATCTGACATCCAGCAAAGCTGCCCTTCAAATATGAGGGAGAGCTCAAAATATTTTCTGACAAACAGACAATGAGAGACTTTGTGAACAAGACACCCGCCCTACAGGAAATACTAAAGGGAGCACTACGGGGTGATAGAAGACAGGAGTGCGTGGTTTGGAACACAATTTTGGGAGATGGTAGCACAACAATGTAAGTACACTGAACAAAGGTAACTATGAATACGGTTCAGAGAGGAAGGTGGGGAGCATGTGAGACACCAGAAGAAAGGAGGAAAGATAAAGACTGGGACTGTGTAACTTGGTGAAATCTAGAGTGTTCAACAATTGTGATAAAATGTACAAATGTTCTTTTACGAGGGAGAACAAGCAAATGTCAACCTTGCAAGGTGTTAAAAATGGGGAGGCATTGGGGGAGGGATGCAATCAACATAAACTAGAGACTGTAACTAACAGAATCATTGTATTATGCTTCCTTTAATGTAACAAAGGCGATATACCAAGGTGAATGCAGATAAGAGGGGGGGATAGGGGAGGCATGTTAGACACTTGACATTGGTGGTATTGTCTGACTCTTTACTTTGATTTAAGGTTACTTTTCCTTTTGCTGCTTCCTAGCTGTCATTTTTTTTCCTCTTTCTTTTGCCTCTCTACCTTCTTCGATTCTCCCTCCTGCCTTATGGAATAAATGTAGATGCCTTTATACAGATAGTGGTGAAGGTGGTGAACATATAAATATGTGACCATACAGAGAACCATCGATTGTTTACTTAGGATGGAATGTATGGTGTGTGAACAAAACCATCTTAAAAAAAAATGGGTTGATGACAAAACCTCAAGGGCAATATATTGAGTGAAATAAGCCAGACACATAAGGGCAAATATTGCCGGGTCTCACTGATAAGAACTAATTATAATATGTAAACTCATAGACATGAAATATAAGGTACCAGCATATAGGACGAGGCTAAAGAATGGGGAGCGGTTGCTTAGTATGAGCAGAATGTTCAACTAGGATGAACTTAAATGTTTGGAAATGAGCAGAGGTGTCAGTAGCAAAATGTGGGAATAACTAACAGCGCTGAATGGTGTGTGAATGAGGTGGAAAGGGGAAGCTCAGAGTCATATCTGTCACCAGAAGGAAACTTGGAGGTCAAAAGATGGGAATGTATAAAACTGAATCCTGTGGTGGGCAATGTCCATGATTAACTGTACAAACATTAGAAAACTCTTCCATGAACCAGAACAAATGTATGACAATACAACTAGAAGTTAATAATAGAGGGGCATATAGGGAAGAAATATATACCTATTGCAAACTATGTACTACAGTTGGTAGTATTTCAATGTTCTTTCATAAACAGTAACAAATGTACTATACCAACACTACAAGTCAACAATTGAGGGGGGTTGGTTAGGGATAGGAGAGGATTTGAATTTCCTTTTCTTTTTTTCTTTTCTTTTTTCATCTTTCACTTTATATCTTATCTGGAGTAATGAAAAGTTTCTAAAAATTGAACAAAAATTAAGTGCGGTGATGGATGCACAGCTGTATGAGGGTACCAGGGGCAACTGATTGTACACTTTGGATCTTTGGATAATTGTATGGTATCTGAACAATACCAATAAAAATTTAAAAAAAAATCAAATTACTGATCATGTACAGTGGCAGGATGACCACAGTAGACACTCCGATTCAAACACGGGAGGAATGGGAGACCCGTGGAAGTCACCAGTCCATCCCTGTCCTGGGATCCTGCCAAGTACAGGTCACAAGATCTCCCTACTCCAGAAGGAGGAGGTCTTCCTTGATTAGCACCCAGTTCTGCTCCCAAGAGTTATTTTTGCCTCTTGTTTTTGCTCTCAGGAGGTCCTTATTTTTCCATCAGAAATGGTCCATGTTTGTCAATGAGTAGATGTCTATCTGCTTTCATCTTACAGAAAGTTGGAGCCCCAGAGGCATCTTCATTTTGAATAGTAGCAGCCTCCTTTAGACCAGCTGGTGGTCCTCTTACTAATATGATTCTCTTAAAAACTCTGTGGATCTGCTATGAATCTTTTTGAGGTTTACTCCAGGCCAAAAAGCCACGGCCATAATTCTTTTCAAGACAGACCTCACTCTACGTTGGATGTTGTCACACTGCTGTGAGGCACTGTCCCTGAGGTTCTTAGAAGCCTTTTCCGGTCACTGAGAGAGTGTGTAAGACACTGTCTTAATTGTTCTAGGATCCTCCAAAGGAGACTTATAGCCGCTGTCCTGATTCAGTCTCTACTCCAAGGCCACTTCTTCCTTTGGGAATGTTTTGTTGACTGGAGATACTGGAAACATGAAATACTTTATTTTTCAACCAGCAAATGCTGATTCTTGTATTTCCTTTATATTCTGCTTGCAAGCTGAACAGTTCTGTCTTAGCTCATCTCTCTCTTCCTATATCTTATCTTACACAGGTAAAATGTGCTAATTAGCACTTTCAACATTCTGCCTAGAAATTTTTTTTATCCACCACATCTACAGGTTCTTTAGGTGCATTTTCTGCATTCCAAGTCAGCTGCTCACAAAGTTCTTGCCCTTGTCCTGCCGTGACATGTCACTCTTTCTCCAGCCCCTGACAGCAATCCCCTCTCAACAACTCCAGCTCCACTAATGCTCCCCTCCCTACCTTTCGAGCCTCCATCTGCCCCCTGATTCCAAAGCCAGGGCCACATGTTTTAAGGTTTTGTTCCAGATACCAATTTCCATTTCATTGTTCTTACTGCATAACCAACCACCAGGTCTTAGTGGTTTGAGCCGGTGTTGTTGTACTTCCCCGCAGTTCGGTGGTGGGCTGTGCTGCCCCTCACTCAGGTGAGCACATTCATCTCTGCGGGACACTGTTATCGAGTTCCGACTTGGCGGGCCTGGGCCAGGGGAACTGATCAGCCCCTAGGAAAGGTAGTGGGGCACGGGTGGTAGCGCCCTCCACGGCCCCCCGGGCCTGAGAAAGTGGAGTCGAATGCAGGCCCCATTTCCTCACCCCAAAGTACAACCGTTGGGGAGGGCTTGCCGGAGAAAACCCCCCCCCCCCCCCGTGCCTTACCCGCACCCTCCACCCTCTTCGTTACCGGAGCAACTCCCGCCCCTTTTCAATCAACCTCCGCGCCCTCTCAGAACCAATCCAAGCCTTTAACCCCTACAGCTACCCCGCCCTCTAAACCGCCCGATATAAGCTTGTACTCTCCCCTAATAAACTCTCTTGGCTTCCTCACCCTCAAAGAAACGTGTCCCGCCTGTTTCTTCTCGCCGCCCTCCACACCTTGCACGCCCCCGCCGGGGACCGGGCCCAGTCCCCCGCCTCGCCCTCGCCTCCGGGAAAGAGCCCCCACCGCCGGTGCCCTCCGAGCAACACCGAGAGCCGAGGGTTCAGCAACCGGCCGCCCCCCCCCCCCAGACGAGTCAACTGCGACCGCAATCTCGAGCATCGGCTGGGCAGGGGGTCTGGGGAGCCTCGCCCGTCTGCACCCCATCCTGTCCACCTGGCCTCGCACCTCATCCTCCAGCTCCCTCCCTCGGCGGCCTCGGGCCTGTGGGTCGAGAGGCCCGGGCTCCTGAGCTCACACCTTCCCGTCCACCTCATGGGCTACAGTCACCGGTCACTGCAGCCAGGTTCCAGGGAAGGGGACATGGGCTCTGCCCTGCGACAGGTGTGGGGCAGAGCATGTGGCGAGGGAGCCTGGGGAATGGCAGCCTCCGGAAAGCCTCTGGGCCAGGTGCTCCTTGGCTCTGTTAACCCTTTCAGGGCCTTGGTGGAGCCTGTGTCATCGTCCCTGTTGCATGTCAGAGTGCCCGTGAGGGACGTCCCCTCTGAACGGTGCCTTCTCCTTCAGCATGAGGTTCAGGATGGTATAAAATTGGCTCGCCGTCTGTGTGTGTTTCCTGAGACCCCTGCAACAAAGCTCCACAAACTGGGGGCTTAAAATGGCAGAAACATGCTTTCTCCCAGTGCTGGGGAGCAGGTGTCAGAGGTAGATGTCCACAGAGCCATGCTTCCCTCTGGAGTGTCTGGGGAGGCTCCTGGCCTCTTCCAGCTTCCGGTAGTTTCCGGCAACCCTTGACATTCCTGGGTGTGCAGATGCTTTGCTCCAGCCTCTGCCTCTGTCTTCACGTGTCCGTCTTTCCTCAGGTCCATGTGTCTGTCTCCCCTCCCCCTTTACACGGCCACCAGCCGTGTTGGATCAGACCCTCACCTCAGGATGGCCCCGTGCCAACTAATCACGCCCACTCAGGCCCTGTTTCCACATAAGGGCACATCCATGAGTGCCGGGGAAGGCTTGGATCTGACTTTTTGGGGGAACAACCCAACCCCCCACACCTTCTAAAGGATGATGCTGACAGAGCAGTCAGGCCCTTCTCTCTCTGGGGCTCTGGGCTGCGGAGCGACCGCGGGCTGAGTGCTTTCTCAGCAGCAGGCCCCTCGCTCAGGCCGGCCACTCTGGGCCCGGGTCCCCACCCCAGGAGACCCCTGAGGCCTGGGCCCCCACTGGCTGCCCCTTACCTCCCCCAGCATGACCCTGTTTCCGCTCCTGTTTCCCAGCACCCGCCATTCTCCGGGAACTACTGGAAAGCCAAGTAAGGGGTCTCCAAGGGGCCTTTCCTGAAGTGGGGTGCAAGGCACCCAGGGCAGTGGGCTCCCTTCCAGTCAGAGTTGCCGGACCGGGGCCTCGGGGCCTCATGGGCACGTGGGGTGGGCCAGGAGGCATCCAGCAGTCTGTCCAAGGGTCCTGCCCTGAGCCCGGCTCTCCCAGTCCCCGCTTGGTCCGCGCCCTCATGAGGGGCCTTGTGTGTTGGGGTGCACTGGGCCAACCCCGGGGCCCTGGGCTGTCAGCTTGGACTGTGCTTATCCCCCAACCTGGTGCTGCCTGAGGCCCTGTCCTCCTCTGTTTTCTCTTTTCAGCCCCCTCTCTGCTGAGTGCCCCCAAAGGCAGGAGAAGAGGGAGGATACAGCTCCCTCAGAAGCCCTGTGCCCCCCCAAGCACCCAGGGCCCTGCAGCGAGCCCAGGCGTCCCCCTGGCTCCAAGGGGTAGCCCCGGATGGGCGGGATATAAAGGCAGGCGCGCGAGGGTTGGCTGGCTGCGGCCCCCGGCACCCGTTTCTTTGAATCACTGAGTTCTCGTCGCTCTCCACATCAGTCTTGGTGAAGCCCACTCTCGGCTGACGTGAAAGGGGCTCCCCATCTCCTGTCACTCGGTCACCTGGGGGGTGCCGGCTCGGGCGGGGGCAGGTCCGCCCCACGAGGGCCAGCCATGGGCGCCCAGCCACCTCGCACCTCGAGGGGCACTGCGCAAGGGGCGCCTGTGACAGCAGAGCCCGCTGTGGGGAGGAGCCCTGACTGGGCAGCCTCGAGCTTACCCTGCGACACTGGATGACACTGTCCATTGGTCCCACACGCGACACGGCCACAGCGGGAAGCCAGTGGGTCCCACGACCACGTGAGACGCGGGTGTGTTCTACCCTGGCAGCTGCCATCAGAAAGCTGCTGCAGAAACCTGGACGTCACTTCAAAGACGCAAAGGTCCTAAAAGACAAAGAGAGGCTGCGGGAACATTCCCGAGGACAGGTGGCTAAAGACACGCGACAGCCACTGCAGGACCTGCTCCCACGCTGTGCCCTGTGCTAGAAGATCCTGCTGACCACACCGGGACTAGAATGGGATGTGGAAGTGTCTTGTCAGCGTTTGATTTACTGAAGGCGACAACTGCGCTGAGGTTATTGTTGAGAAGCACACGCTGAAGTGTGTGGAGGTGGGCAGCCAGGACGTGTGCCGCTTCCTCGCAGACAGCTCAGAAAAACACGTTCCGGCCGGTCAGCAGGTAACAAGACTGTCAGCGCGCAGGAACTGGGGTAGAGGCTATGCAGGGCCCTCTCTGCTATTTTTATTCTTGCAACGTTCCAAGTAAAATGGTTTTGTTTCCTCAGGGTCTGGACAAACCCCGAGACAGTAGAGCCGGCTTGGGCTGCCTCCCAGCCGGGCCTGTGGGGGCTCAGACGTCCAGGCCAGGGGGGACCCAGGGGCTCGGCTGAGGTGGTGACCCAGATGCCGCTGGTCTGGGCCTCCCTGGCGTGGAGCTGGGGGCGCGGAGCGGTTTATGCCTGTGGTCTGCAGGCCACTTGGACAGCCCCCCCGAACGCCAGGCACACCCCCTGCCTCATGGAGACGCTCACCTCTTCATTCCGGTTTCCCCGGCAGGCTGTTGAATGAAGCGGAACAGTGGCTTCCCGAGTGTTCTGGAAGTGGGAGCCGTGAGTACCTGTCGCTCGGCGTTTGCTCCAGAGCCCTCTGCGGCCCCTGCCGAGCCGATGGTGCTGCTCATTGGACCCGTCTTCCCTTTGGTTCCAGGCACTTCCCAATAAGTGCACAAAGTGCTCTGGGGCTGCAGAGAGGCACTAAATAAATCAATACGTGCCCATCACCGTCACCGCCGCCCCAGCCGGCTCCTCCCGAGTGGGCCACCGGAGGCCCCGGCTTTCCTGGGTTGTGGGGTTGGGTTTGTGCTTCCCCCATGGATGTTCATTTCTGTCTCAATAACGATCAATATCACTTTATCAATGTATCACTATTAACAGGATTCTTTTAGCCATCTCACGTTCTGCCTCGGGAAAGGGCCTTCCAGCCGGTGAGACTTAGGGGCTGGCGCTGCACATTCGTTACCTTCCCTCGGTGGCCGGGTGTCCAGCCAAGGCGCCCCAAGAGCCAGCCCTGCCTTCCGGGGTGTATAGTGAGGGGCAAGGGGGCAGCATGCACCATTCCCTAGGATCTCGGGCCAGCTTCAGTCTTAAGATGTTTAATCCTCTCTTGATGTGTCCAGGAATGTTCTGGTTCCTTTTGGGAAAGCTGTGGTCATCTGTGGTCGCAGCTAGGGGCGGGGGGCACCCACGGAACCCTCTGCGCTCAGCGTTGCTTGAGGGGTACCAGCGGCAGCTCTTCCCGGAGGCGAGGGTGAGGCGGGGGACTTGGCCGAGTCCCCGGCGGAGGCGTGCAAGGTGTGGAGGGCGGCGAGAGAGGGACGCGAAACACTTTTACTCTTGCTCGGTAGAACAAAGGCGTTTATTCAGGGGTGAGCACAAGTTATATAGGGCGGCATAGAGGGCGGGGTCGGTGTTAGGGGTGTGGGGTTCTTACATGGCAATGCTGAGGGGATAAAGGCTAGGATTGGTTCTGAGAGGGCGCGGAGGTCGTTTGCAATAGGGCAGGAGTTGCTCTGGCAACGGTGTATGCGCACTGGCGGTGGCGGGAGTTGCTCTGGCAACGGGGAGGACGGGAGTTGCTTTGGCAACGGGGAGGGCGGGCAAGATAAAGGGGGCGGTTTCTCCTGGCAAGCCTTCCCTAACGGTTGTATTTTGGGTGAGGGAGATGGGGCCTGCGACCAGCTTCACTTTCTCAGGTCCGGGGGGCTGTGGAGGGTAATACTGCCTGTGCCCACTACCCTCCCTAGGGGCTGGCCAGGTCCCCTAGCCCGGGTCCGCCAAGTTGGAACCTATCACCAGTACCCGCAGTCATCCTCACCCAGGGGCTTAAAAGGGCTTTGCCAAGTCATCCATGTGTGAAAATAGTAGTCACCCTTTGTACTTGGCAGCACCTTACAGTTTCCAAAGCCCACATATGGACGCCGTCCAGCTCATGGAAACTCAACGTAATCCCAAGATGAGGGCAGAGTGGACGGTGGCCTCCCGCGTTATAGAGAAGGAAACAGGCTTCCGGGCAGCACACGGCAGTCGGGGAGCCGAGCCGGGGTGGAAACGGACTCCCCTGACCCCTGGAGGAGGCTGGGCCCTGGGCAGCTGTTGGGAAAGGTGGACTTTCTCTTCCTACAGCTGCAGCCCAGAAGGAAGTTCGGGGAAAGAATGATCCAGGCCATTTCTGTCCTGCGAATCGCTGGGAGCTGGGTGAGCATGGAACCTTCAGGAGGTGACATCCGTGTTAACAAGGACCAGGTGGAGGTTTAGTGGTGTGGACCGTCCGACATCCCTTCCCAAGCGTTCACCGTGCGAGTGCCCTGTGCCCACGTGGCCATGCCAGGAGACACACCTGGCCCCTTGTCGTCCAGACCCATCTGGGGGCCCCACCGCGTCACTCTTTAGTCTACTGTGCCCTGACTTCTGCCGTCCCCTTTTGTGGTGTTGATGTCCCTGGAAGGAAAAAAGCAACTCTTACTGCCTGCACTGTTCAGATGGGGAAACTGAGTCCAAGAGGTCATGTGGCTTGGCCCGGAATTGCAAGGTAGCCCCTGGCTCTCCGCCTCCTGGGGCTGGCCGTAGGCAGCTCCCAGCGCTGAGATGTCTCTGCCCGGGAGCCCATCCCTGGGCGCCCATTCCTAGACGAGAACTTTGCAGAGGGATGTGCACCTTTGAGGGCGGGCAGACACCTCCCGTGGACAACCTCCCCAGCAACACCGTGTGCCCAAGCAGCGACTTGAGTCACCCTTCACCTCCCCAGGGGTGTCCGTGCCCCTCTCCCATGTGAGTCCCCCTGGCTCGGCCCAGCCGACGGCCTCCTCGCTCTGCTCTGCTGCCACCCTGGTCCCAGGCCATCTGCCAGGCTCAGACCCGCCTCCTCCCTCACCAGCTCCAGCCCCATTCCATCGAGCCCCTTCCTACCCCGGGGTCAACACTCCCTGCTCATATCCCCCCAGTGGCTCCCAAACCACCCCAGGCTCAGCGTGGCACATGGGACCCTGTGCATTCCAGAGCCTTCTCTCCAGCCCCAGCACCCCCTGACCCACAGGCCCCGGCTCCTGGCTCCACCGCGGCCCCTGGCCAGGCAGCTCCACCTCCCCACTGGTGGAGCTGTGCATCCCTCGAGCCTCCACGACTCCACCTGCTCAACCCCCCAGCTGGGAGGCAGCCCTGGGCCCCCCAGTCGGCCCTGAGCTCACAAAGCCGCTGAGCAGGAAACCAGCCGTGTGGCCACAGCCAGGGGTTTGGAGAGCTGGGCCCTCGTTTCATTATGGCAGCCAGTGCTCATGGATTCAGAAGACTCAGGGAAGAAGTGAGGCAGGAAGAGAGCAAGTGTGCGAGACCCTAAGTCAAGAAAAGGCCCCAGAAGGGTATTTGTACGTGGCCCCGAGTCAGAACTCTGAGCCCCTTCCCCTAAAGACCCAGCATGCCTTGCAACCTTCTGTGACCCTTCCCCTCACACCTGCAGAGGCATGGAGCCCCCCCCCACACACACACATATACACTTGTGTTGTGGCTCAAACTTAGTCTGACCCTTCCCTCCTGGGGGGCTGGGGGGCAAGGGGGTGCATCCTGGCTCTCACCTGCCTACACCTGAGTGGACAGCGCCAGGTGGGTCACAGGGTGGCAGGACCCTGTGATCCGAGGACGTGCTATGCCCGGGGGGCATTCAGGAGCGCAGGGGACTTCCCCAGCCGCCATGGGGCTCCTTAAGGAGCGAGACCCAGCCTGGCCCGCAGACGCTCCCCACACACCCACTCACCGCCCCGTGGCCCCGGCCCCACAGTCTGGGCTCAGGGTGGCCTGTTCATAGGGTGCTGTTGACGGGCACTCGTGAATATTTAACCTCACATGAAAAGTAGGGGCAGAAGAACCACCAGTAGCTGACAATAAAACAGTTTCCTCTGCTGATCGTGGGGGCAAAGGAAGGGAAGGCCAGGCTGGGATTGAGCCGAAGCTACAGATGACGGTGCCCTAAGTTGGAAAAATGGAACTGAGGCTGCTGTCCAAGGCGGGGGCGCTCAGGCCTGTGCTCAGGGACCTGCCAGTGGCCTGTCGTTTCCTCAGCGCCTCTGCAGAGCCCGGGCCACCACACGAAACAGGATGGATGGTTTATTTACGCACAGTGCCATTAAGAATGGAGGGGAAAGTTCAGCCCAGGATAAAAAGCTTAAATCTTTATTTTTCCCTCCCCCCTCTCAAAAAGAATGGATTCCTTGCATTGTAAATTATCCAGCCCTTGTCCTTGAGTTGGCAGCTACTTCAAGCTGGTATGGACGTTGCATAATCTTAAATATTGATTCTTGTTAAACCAAAAAAAAAAAAAAAAAATCCAAGAGCTCTGGGCTCCTCCAGCCTTTCTCTGCCATAGCTCACTCCCGCTGCCTCCAGCCTTCTTGACAGCGAGATCCATTCTGATTAGAAAAGTTCTAGAAGAAAAAGCAACCGTAGGAATCTCTTTCTCCATTTCAGCAAACCCTGGACCGACTGCCTCCCGTGCCCCCAAGCTTCCTGGCAGGACAAACCCAGAGATGCATTCGGTTTGGGTCCTTCACAAGTGCCAACAACCCTCAGCCCTCCTCATCCCAGCCGCACCCCGTTCAGCTCACCGTGGAAGAGGGGCGCTCCCCGAGCAAGGCCTCAGCACACTGGGCAACGGGGCACATCCCTGCCATGGGCGACGGGCTCCCCACTGAAGACACGTCTGCCCACGGCTTTGCTGGAAGCCCTGGCTTTGCTTCATCCCATGTGCCGGAGAAATGATGCCCTTGTAGAAAGAAAATTATTTTCATAAAGCAAAGCTATGTGGCATGGTGTTTGCAGCTGTACCACGGGTCCCCCAGGCACCGGGATAATTATGGCTTGGGTTTTAGGAGGATGAGGAGAATGGTCTCTGTGCAAATCCATTAGGGTTAAAAATGAGCCACTTCTCATCCAGCTTCACTTAGCGTCGGTGCGGGGAATCAGGAGACATTGTGGCAGGAAACGGGTTTTCATTTGCAAGGTTCGGCTTCCAAGAATGACGTTGCCACTTCTGATACTGAACGCAGGAGGAAAACCAAACCATAAAATATTTCTTTGGTTTGGTGATTCGTGGTACAGTTTCTTGAAACACAATTAATTTTTTTCGTCTCTTGTGGCCACAGGTTTCATCATCTGTTACCTTGCCAGTCGCCTTCAGTTACCTTCCAGCAGAGTTGGAGGCAGGGAGATCTGTTGACTGATTTCTTTGGTTTGGTGTTTAAAGGGCCTTGGTCAGAAAATTGTTTCTAGTTACTCCAGCTGTCACTTGAATTACAGCAAAGAGCCGGGATGGTTTGCAAAGTGGAGTTATGGGTAAAACGGCGCAAGGTGCTTCTCACAGAACGATGATTAAGTTTTCCCATCGGTTTTCTCTTGTCAAATCCTGCGGTTATTTGAATCTGTGCTTCATGGGGTAGCTCATGAATTCATAGGTAAACAGAACAACGGATTGATTTCCTGGATTGATTAACATTAGTTCAGTTAAAAGAAAGCAACAAGCCAGGGGCTTGGACTTTGTTAAGTTATGATGATGAGTGTCTTCTGTCAGGGAGAGCCACCGAGGAGCAGGCTCTCGGAGGACCCCTGCCCCTTCCGAGGGACGCTCGTTCACCCTGCCAGCCATCCTTCGGGGCCACAAGGGGGCTGGAGTTGAGAGGGTCCAACCCTGACATCCGACCCCACACCCTGCCAGACCCAACAGGCCATTTCTGAGCTTTGGCTCAACCTACAGAGAGGCCACACTGTCCTTGGACGACTTAGCACATGGGTATTGTACAAATCGGTGATTATTCTCTGTCCTTTCAACACGCCCAGGAAAGCCCCTCTGGCAACACCATTGCCCAGTGGTACCAGCCACAATTGGACCTCGGAACGATGGGTTTATAGTTCTTCTCCAAAAAATCTCTGCTTTTCAAGCTGGCCCTCTGCAAGCCTGGCTCTCGCCCCAGAACTTCTGCCAGACGGTGAGTTCTGCTCCACGGTGAGCCTCTGGCTGCTTCTCTCTCGGCCTTAAAGGACAGAGCCCAGCCCCGCTGCTGGAGTCCCGAGCGCTCGCCCCTTCTCTCGGAGCACCCCCGACTCCCGAGCCCGTGTGCCCCACGAAGCTGCGGGAGGTGCGGGGGCTCCTTCCCTCGGCCCCCCGTGGTCTCCCTCCCTCCGGGGACCCCTGACCATGTCTAATTCTCAGCTGTCCCTTCGCTTTTATAAAGAAGACAGGGAAAAAGTCAGAGCAGCCACTTCCCAGGGCTCAGGAACTGTTTTTGTTTTTCAAGCTGTGTTTTACGTGTCTGTTAACCGCGTCTTCCTCCTTTCCCTGGACGGCTCCGGCCCTCAGGGGAAACCAGCCGTTCCCGGTGATTTGTGGCACTCGGGCTTCACAACTTCCTCTCAGAAACTTCATTTTTGTCAGGGAGATGCCGTTGCCTCCCATAAAGACTGCCGCAGGAAGGGAAATCCCTCTGAAACCCATACAGAGGCTTCCGTTAATTTCTTTACCTCTCAGTCTCTTCGTTTCCCCTAACGGACCAGACGGCGGCCAGAGCTTCCTGCCCGAGGGCCCCAAGAGGCCGCCGCCTTCTGGGCTCTGCCGAGGACCGGAACAGGGACGGTCACCCTGGGCAGGGCCCTGCAGGGTCCCCGGAAGCTCCGCCGCAGCACAGCAGCAGTGCACTTTACAGTTTACACGCAGCCCTCCCGCTCGGCCTCGCAGCAGCCCTGCACCGGTGCGCTCCTGTCCCCACCGTGCAGACGAGGGGCCCGCGGGCGGTCTCCTCAAACGGGCAGCAGATTCCAATCCCGGTCTGGGGACTCCAGAACCCGATTCCCCAGGCTGCTCTCCTGCCCTCGACAGTGACAGCCTCCCACGTGTCACCCTGAGGCCCCACGGGGCTGCCGGGCCCAGCCCCATCTCCCCTCCGTGGAGCCCCTCGTCTTCCCGTCTCCCCTCAGGACCTGGTGCAGGGCCGGGGTCCTGGAAACGTGTGTCGACGGTGCTCGGCGGCTCGGGACTGGGTTTGTTTCCACGTCCTGTAAGGAGAGCTGGCGCCAGGCCCTGCTCACTGGGTGGGTCGGGAGCGACCCCCCGGCCCCTTGCCTGCCCCCGATGGCCCATAGCCCCTCCGTGGCCCTGCGGTGGGGGCTGTGGTCACTTACGCCCGTTAGACGGATGTCGGGGCTGGGGGAAGACGCGAATCAAGTTCTGTCCACAGTGGCGGGGCCTGCCCGTCCTCGGACAGCAGTGTGGGTGGAAAGCTGACTTCTCCGCGGTGCGGTCTCGGTGGTCCCTGTGTCTCCGGGCACAGCGTGTGCTTGTGGTCTCACCGAGGATTTTTATAAATTTCCCACCTTGGAGAATAGGAAGCAGAGACTTTACTCTATCATTTCAAGGTCATTTCATGGGTTTTCTCTTTGCTTTTCAAAATAAATAACGGGAGGTAGATAGTGCTCATCTCATTTTGTGTGAAATGTGACTAGCCCCCTTTTTTATTTTATTTATTACGAAAAAATCTGTAACTCCTGTTAATTTTCCCTAGTCTGTTTTTGTCAGTGTCATCAGACCTGCACTCGACCTTCCATCTCAGTTGTTTTCTTATTGTTTCCTTCCCTGTGGCCTTTTCCTCTCCAGTCTGAGGAAACATCTCGAGGTAGCCTTGTGGGACGTGATGTGGTTTTCTGCTTTGCGGCTCTGCGCCTTGCTTCTGTCAGCGAGCCTGCAGCTTGTTTCACTCCTCGCCCCTGTGCTCGCTCTTCGGGGGCCTCTCCCTGGCCCCTGCCCTGCAGCCGCGTCTCGCTCCACTGTGTAGCACTTCCTGTCGCCGTGGCCTCCTCGTCCTGTTTCTTGGAGGCTGTGCTCTTCTGAGAAATGAAATAGTTTCCCCATGTTTTTCTGGAACCCGATAGTGCATTTTCAGAGGTAGGATCATCCCCTGACTCTTTAAACCTCTGCCCACTTTTCCCCTAACTGTGCAGACTTCCTTCTTCCAATAAACCCTACTCATGCCCGCTCTCTGCTCATCCTCAGATACACAGAGCCACTCGACTTTGTCGTCGAGGGTGGACAGTTATTTGTGGCCTCCCTGTCCTGGGTAAGGCTGGTCCCCTTCCCACATCCTCAGTGGGTGGGATCCTTGCTCAGCCCCGAAACCTGAGTCCCCAGTATCCTGAAGCACTGAGTCACGCCGCCCACCATTCCCAGCAAGCACGGCCTGCCTGGGTGTTCCCAGTCTCTGCCACTGGCCCGTGCCCCCACCCGCCTCCTAAGGATGGAAACGAGAAGACAGGAGGCAGCAGTGGGATGTGGTGTTTGGAGCTGTGTGTACCCCAGAAAGACGTGTTCTTAAACCAAATCCATTCCTGTGGGTGTGGACCCAGTGTAAGGGGTCGCTTGAGATGTGACTCACCTCAGTCGGGGTGGGTCTTAGTCCCCCTGCTGGAGTCCTTTATAAGACGATAAAAGACAAAAGACACAGGAAAAAGCCCCAGAGAAGCTCAGAGAGACAGAATTTAAAAGAGAGGAAAACACAGAAGCTCAGAGAGGGAGCCACTGAAGCCAGAGGCTGGAAGCAAGAAACCCGGGAGAGACAGGAGAGAACAGCAGGTGCCCGTGCCTTCCCCTATGACGGAGCACCCCAGATGCCGGCAGCCTGTCTCCAGGAAGAAGGTATCGTCCTGTTGATGCCTTGATTTGGACATTTTCACGGCCTCAGATTGTCAACTTGTAAGTTAATAAACCCTCATTGTAAAAGCCAACGCATTTCTGGTATATTGCATTTCATCAGCTTTAGCAAACTAAAACACGAGGCTACTTCAGTTACAGTGTGGCCACCTCAATCAGGATGGGTCTTAATCCTGCTACTGGAGTCCTTTATAAGAGAATGAAGTTCAGAGAGAGAGAGAGAGAGAGAGAAAGCCGCAGAGGGAGCAGCCAGAAGCTGAAATCAGTGGAACCCAGAAGAGAAGGGGGAGTCTGGAGGGGCCGTCATGTGCCTTGTCAGATGACGGAGGGGCCCAGGACCCAGGGTCGCCGGCAGCCAGCCCAGAACACCACAGCCTTCAGGGAGAAAGCGTCAGTTTGATGACATCTTGATCTGGGCTCTCTCTTAGCCTCGGCACTGCAAGCAAATAAATCCCCATTGTTTAAGTGAACCCATTGCATGGTATTTGCTTGTGCAGCCCAGGAAACTAAATCACGGGGGAAAATGTAATGTGGGCCCCTGCGGAAGGCAGCTTGTTATACATTCACTTGTGACCCCTTAAATGTCACGCCCGAGTCCTAACCCCAGGTAGCAGTGAGCGTGACCTTATTTAGATACAGGGTCTTTGCAGGTGTCACCAAGTGGAGCTGAGGTCGTGCTGGGTTGGGTGGCCCTGAATCAGTGTGACCAGTGTCCTTGTGAGAAGAGGAGACAGATGTACAGACACAGAGGGAAGACGGACATGTGAAGACGGAGGGATCAGGGTGATGCTGGAAAACACCAAGCATTGCCAGGAGCCCCCTGAAGCTAGGAGCACGCAAGGCACGGACCCTGCCCCCCAGACGTCGGGGGGGTCCCGGCCCTGCCAGCACCTGGGTCTTGGCCTCTGGGGCCTCCAGGCCTGTGAAGAGAACATTTCCGTTGTTTGTGGTGTGCATTTCCACAGCCCCAGGAAACTAGATCAAATGTGAAAAGCAGCTTCGTTTGAGTTGAAACCGTGTTCATGTGTTGAAAGAAATGTCTTTTCCTTCAACAGGGGATTATGTGCTAATTTACTTGGGGGAAAAGAAAACCAGTGCCCCTCTCTAAGGTCACCCATAAGGTGTCCACTGAATTTGCCTTTCATTTTCGGCCTGCAAACAAGGCAGACACGAAGCCCAGTGGAAGAAGACAATTATCCAAGAAGGAAGCGTCACCGTCTAAAGGCCACGGGTGGGCGGCCGTCGCTGTAACTTCTCAGGGCATCGAAGTGAAAGAACACTGCCTCCAGGCTGTTGGACACTGCCCAGTCGCCCGCCATGCTGGTGTCCCGAGGACCAAGGAACAAAGCCCGCTCCTGACCTTCTCCAGAAGGCACAGAGGGGACGCCTTGACCGCAGCGGGAACGGAGGCCATTTGCCAGCCGGGCACGGCCCACTGCCCCGCTGGGGCCACTGTCTTAAACCCATCCCTGGTCCCCTGGTGTGTGTTGGTCCCCCTGAGCTGGGTCACCCCGTGCTACCAGCTATTCAACTCCTGCGGTTCACAGAGGAGCTTTACCTTCTCACGGACCGAGCTCCGTCCTGCCCTGACACTTCCTGCTCACTGGCTCACTCTGCAGTGCGCAGCCCTGGATGGGAGGGAAACGGGGTGGCCATGGAGGACAGGGAGCAGGGACCCTCCTGCACCGGCCGAGGCAGAGGGTCCACACAGAGGCGCGGGGGTAAGAAGGGGGACAGGGGATGCAGCCCAGGGACGCCGACCCCAGTGGAGCAGAGCCCAGGACAGGTGCCACGGGGTCAGGGAGCAGGGCCCTTGGAGGGGCGCTGCCAAGGGGGCAGGCTGGGGGAGTGCGTGCCTATGTGGGAGCAGCCGTCAGCACCCTATGGCTGGAAGCAAGGGCGCCAAGTCCTTGGGGGCACTGTGGGCAGTGATGCCAGGGGGGTGGGCTGGAGCTGGGTGGGGAGGGCCTGGAACCAGCACTGAGACCTCGACAGGGAGATGAGAGCCGCACGTCGGCTGCAGGAGCCGAGCCACCCATGTTGCAGAGGCCGGGGAGGGAGGGGAGCAGGGCCAGAGGCCAGGGAGAGGCCGATGCCGTCACAGGCGACTGGGGAGGGTACAGGCCCGAGGGCCCGTTTGGGAGCAAAGAATCAGCTACAGGGGAGGGAGGGGAAAGGGTCTCTGAGGCCCCAGGGCCAGTCTGCTTAATGGCTGTCATTACTGTAGCTTGTTCACAGCTATAGGATAGGACCTTTAGATTTTCTATTTCATCTGGTGTCTGTTTTAGAGAGTTGTGTTTTACAAAGAATATATTCATTTCTTCTATGTTGTTGAATTTATTTGCTTGCACATTTTTACAATATCCTCTTATTTTCCTTTTAATGTTCATCAGATCAAGAGTAATTTCCCCTCTTCAGTTTTTCTGATTCATCTTGCTGGGGGTTTATCAGCTTTATTAGGATTTGCAAAGAGCCAGTTCTGGGCACTGTTGGTTCCGTGTGTGGACTTTCCATGCTGACCGTCACGGTGGCCCTGGGCTCCCCCACATGAGGCTGGGTGGGGGGGTGACCCGAAGGGGCCCCGTCACGCAGGCAGCCCTAGTGCTGCAAGGCTGTGCCCTCCCGCTTCCGGGATTAGGACGGGCAAGGTGAGGAGCCTGCCTCAACCTCAGAAGGCAGCCCCGGCATTTCTAAAGATGATGTTTCCCCCTATTTCATAAGGTTTTTGAGACTGGAGAGCACAAGCCGTTGTCTGAGGAAGGACTGCCAGGGTGTTGCCACCTGCGGGCCCTGGGCGGGGGTCCCCCACAGGCCTCCTGGCGTCCTGGCCGCAGAGCCCCCTCCTGCCCTCGAGGGCCGCTCTGCAGCCCCAGCCGTGGGCACAGGATGTTCTCTTTGCCCGCAGGGCTCGTCCCTCCCAGCTCGGCTTCCTCAACTCCGCATCTCCAAAGTGGCCCAAAGCCTGGGTTCTGGAAGGGGACCTGCCTGTGTCCCAAGCCCTCGTCCCTCTGCCGTCCCAGGCAGGGAAGGTGGCCAGTCACCCCCTCCTCCTCCTGGCAGCACTTGCTGCCATTGTTCTTAAATCCCCGTATAATAAGCAGAGAGACTAATTTTGTCCCTGAATCGGAACACTCAATATTTTAAAGTCAGTAGTCCCCAAATTACAAATTCTATGCAATAGCAAACTAATTATAAAATTATATGGAAACACAAATGCACAAAAATAGCTTAGAGACTTTTGAATAATCTAAGAGTAGGTTTGCCCTTCTAAAGTATAAAAATATACTAAAAAAAACCTACAGGAATTAAAAATCAATTGATATCTGGGTAGGAATACCCAAAAAGGTCAGAGGAAGAGAATTGAAAATTTAAAAAGAAAAAAGCAATTTAGAAAGGAATAAGTGCAACATTTGAAATGAGTAGAGAAGATGGGCTGACAATTCAATATATGGTTTGGGGATAATTTGCTCTTCATTTGGGAAGAAACGAAAATTAAGTTTCTCCACATATCAAATATAAAATTAAACTCTAGAGAGATTAAAGATCTAAAGGTTACAACTATGAAAACTGTACAAATGCTCGGAGAAAATATAAGAAAATTTTGTTTTTAAATCTCAGGATGAAAATGTCATCCTAAGCAAAGCATGGAACAAAAAGCCTAAAAGAAGACGGATCGATGGCCAGGACCCAGGTGGGGGGCAGAGAGAGAAGCACAGAGCCAAGTCGTCGTCTTGATTTAGATATTTGTAGCGTATATCCATATGCTCTGTAATCCATAATAATTTTTGAAATTACCCATATAGCTGCTTGTTGAGCTGTACATCGAGAGTTGACACCTTTCTGTATGTGTGTTATATTTTACAATAATGGAAATGGCTGAAGTTAAAAAAATAACATAAAATAAAGATATTTGTAGCATATAAAACAGACAGGTACTAGCCATAAAATACAGAGCATTCCTACAAATCAGTAAGAAAAAGACATGCAACCCAATAGAAAAATGGGCCAGTTCACAAAAGACATGCAAATGGTCCTTATGAAAGCATGCTAAAATGTAGTAATAATTAGGAAACACAAATTAAGACAGCAAATGCCATTATCACCTCATCAGATTAGCTACAGTTTTCAAGACAGATAAAAGCCTCACTGGAATACAGGGCCTCAAGAGCAGTAGGGTTTTATTCTTCACTGTTTGTTTTGCTTCATTTCGGTCACCACTGTGTACCCAGCATCTAGGACAGGGCCTGGTGTCTAACAGTGTCAGAGAGCATTTGGCAGCACCCACCCAAATGTCGAGTACACGTTCAAGAGCGAACCAGGGGAAGATAATAGCACAGCATTACAAATATAATTAATGCCACCGAATTGTACCCTTCAAAATGGTTACATATGCTATCATAATAAAATGTTTTTTAAAAAATGAACCCACGGTCCCACTTTAGGGAATATTGCCTACAGGTGTTCTGATGTATGCCCAGAGATACAAGTGTAAGGGTAGTTTTATGGCACTTCTTTTATGCAAACTTTTAATTGAAGTGTAACAGGTAGGGAAAAGCTCAGGAATCATCAGATTCCATCAGTGCGTTCTCACAAGGTGAGCACACCTGCGTCATGACACATCCTCCACACCACAGCGCCTTCCAGAGGAGCCCCGATTCTGACTTCTCACACCATTGATCAATTTTGCCAGTTATTGAACTTGATACAAATGGAAATCATAGTGCACCCGCCTTCTTCTGAGCAATATTGTGTTTGTGAGATTCATCCTCGTCTCTGCAGGTCGGGAGAGTAGATTCATTCTCGTTGTACAGAATTTTCACTGAGTAGCAACATGCCACCTTTTTATGTATGCATTTTACTACCAACAGACCTGTTTTCAGTTTGGGGCTGTTAAAAATAGTGCTCCTATTTACTTTGTTGTTCCTGTATTTTAGTGACTGCTGTTCAGCTTTAGTGGATGTTGCCAGAGCTGTCTAAAAGGGATGTGCCAGTTTTCACTGCCACCGTCAGCGCGTGAGCTCCAGTTGGTCCACGTCTCCACCAAAACATGGCACTGTCTGTTTCTTTCATTCTAGCTATTCTGGTGGGGGTATTGTGGCATCACTTTGAAGTTTAATTATTATTTTCCTGATGATTAATGAAGCTTAGCATCTTTCTTTTGTTCGGTGGGCATGTGGATAGCTGTTTCTTGGAGAAGTGCCTGTTCATGTCTTTTGTCCCTTTTTCTATTAGGCTGTCTGCTTTTCTCTTATTGATGTGTTCAAGTTCTTTATATTCTGAGTCCTTTGCAGATAAATATCTTGCAAATATCTTCTCCCACTTTGTGACTTGCCTTTTCTTAATAGTACTATTCTCTTAATAGTATCATTTTGAAGAATAAAGTTCTTAATTTTAATGTAATCCAATTTATGAAACTTTTACTTTATGGCTAAAGCTTTTTGTGTCCTGTGAGAATAAATTTTCCTGTCACAAAGTTGTAAAGATAGTCTCCTACCGTTTTCTTCTAAAAACTTTGTTATGTTTTTCACATTTAGCTACAGATCTATCTAGAATTGCTTCGTGTGTATGGTGTGAGGTAGGGGTTGAGGCTTATTTGTCTGCAGAGGCACAGCCAGTTGACTCAGCACCACGTTGTCGTATGTGTGGGTCTCTTTCTAGACTGTTTATTACATTCCATCGGACTTTTGGTCTATCCTTGCACCAAAAACACACCATCTTAATTACTAGAGCTTTAAAATAAGCCTTGATATCTAGTAGTCTGAGGTTTCCAGTTGTGTTCTTGTACAAGATTACCTTGACTATCCTTGGGTCTTTGCATGTCTTATATAAATTTCAGAATCAACTTGTCAATCTCCACAGAAGTAAACCTGCTGACATTTTGGTTGAGATTGTGTTGAATCTACAGACCAATTTGGGAAGAAGTTACATCTTTACAGTACTGAGTTTTCTAACCCACAAACATGATTTATCCCTCCAGTTATTTAGATATTCTAAATTTTTTTCTCAATAATGCTTTGTGATTTTCAGTGTACAAGTTTTGAACAATTCCTACTCAATTTATTCCTTCATATTTGATGTTTTGCTGCCATTGTAAATGACATCTTCTAAATTTTTCATTTTCTACTTTTTTGTTGCTAAGAATTATTTTCAGTAGCAAAGGAGTTGAAATGTTTCTTCGTTCATGCTCTTCAGTGAGGACTGGTTAAATACATGCTGTCTCGTCTGTACAACAGAACATGCTACAGCCACTGAAAGAAGGACCTATCCTAACATGGACTGATGTGGAAAGATTTTGGGGGGCAGCATTATACAGGCCAATATACAGTTCTGACCTATTTTATCATTCTTAAACTATACGTACATGTCTGTCCGTCCACAAAGTCCTTAGAATGAGGTCTAGATAGATTGACAGCTTATTGGTACTAGTATCTGCTTGGGAAGAGTTTAGGCAGAAGTAAGATGAAGAAGGATTAATGATTAATGTTTTCCTCCCTGTATGTGTTCATTGCTTTTATTTTTATAAGAAAAGATTATTTTTTAAAAAAGCAAGAAAAACTGAGCTCTCGTCTGTCCCATGCCCATCTTTTGCGCTGGCTCAGGCCCCGGCCCACAGTGAGGCTCCAGAAACGCTCCCGTGAGGACACAGGCTGGGGCTCCTCAGCTTGTCCCCGGGCCACCCCCTCAGGGGACCACGGGGTCCACGTCAGGAGTGTTTTTCCTGTAGTTCTGTTATTTTGAAGAGCACCTATTATAAATTAACACAAAAGCTGTGCACAATGTAGGCGATGAAAACTGAGCTCCCAGTAGACCACGTGGTGGGACGTTGCTCCACGTGTCCTCAGCTGGCCGGTGGGGTCTTCTGTCAGGGTTTGTCACCTCTTCCAGGCTGTGGACCCCCATGCCAATTGAGCAACCCATTTGCAGAACAGTGTTTCTGAACACATAAAATAAAATACGTAGGATTTCAAAGAAAATCAGCTATACTGAGTAGTAATCAAAATATTAAAAATCAAATTTGTGAGGGTATTGTCTTTGTGCTGCTTCATTAATACATGAAATAACAGGATCTAACAACACATTGACCAACTACAATAACTCCCAAGTTGTGATGACTGTAAATGCAATTTCACAAGCCCTGCAAAACGTCTCAGGTACAAACATGGTTTGTGGCCAATGTTTATAGTGGAAGGAAATGCCAACTTTTAGATAGAAGTTCGATAAAGCTGATGCAATCTTTGTAACTGTTCAAATTCTCAGGCCTTGGGTTAAGACCCCTGCCTTGCTGAAGACTTGGTGAAGAACATCATGTCTCTGAAAATCAGGGCTGCCAGGGGGACAGCTGTCCTGCAGGGAGACAAGTCCCTGTCCTCAAGGGTCCCTGTTCCTGTGGAAGACAGAAAACAGAGAAGTTAGTTAGGTAAAGCCTATACTGTGTCCAGCAGTGAACTACTAGGGAGAAAAGTGAAAGGGGAGGGGAGTGGGGGTGAGGGTGTCACCTGGAGCTGGGGGAGGGGGGACACTTCCCTGGGAAGGGCTGTGCTGGGTGCTGAATTGTGTCCCCAAAAGATAGGCTGAAGTCCCAACCCCTAGGACCTCAGAATGTGGCCATATTTGGAGATAGGGTCTTCCCAGGGGGATTGGTGAAATTAAGATGAGGTCCTCCTGGAGTAGGATGGGCCTTGGAAGAAGAGGGGACACACGGAGAGGACAAGGTGTGTGAAGACAGGTGGGGATTGGTGAGTCAGGGGCGGGCAGCAGACCCCAGCAGCTGGGACAGGCGGGGAGGGCTTCTCCCCTACAGGTTTCAGGGGCACACGGCCCGGGTCACACCTCGACCTCAGACTTCCAGCTTCCGGGACGTGGGGCTGTGCATGTCTTGTTCGAAGCCCCTCGGTTTGTGGACCCTCATACTGGGGTGGGAGGAGCACAGCATGTGTTTTAGGAAGAGGGTCCCTGGTGCAGGGAAGAGCGTGTGCGAAGGCCTCTGGCAGCAGTGGGCCTGGGGAGTCCCGGGAGCGTGGGCTCGTCAGTGCGGCTGGAGCCAAGGAGGCGGGCGAGGGAGAGAGAGTGGCCGGGGGTGACCGCTGGGTGCTGTAAGGACTTGGGGTGCTGTGCAGCAAAGGGGGCCTGCCTTGCATTTTTAAGGCATTGGCAGCAAGGGTGTTGGCTGTGGGATTTGTTTTGATCACAATTCTACCCTCTCAGGGTCAGGTCCGTGCTCCTGTCCTTCTCTCAGCTGGGGCTGGACACCCACTGCCCCTGCTGCCCGGAGCACCTGTCTCCCTCCTTGACGGGCTCTTCAGGCTGGGGAGCCACCACCCCCGGGTGCCTGAGTGCCTGGCTGGCCTTTTCACGCTCAGACATCGACTCTTCTGTGTGTGGTGTGAGGGGACATCCTTGCTTTATTCCCTGTAAGGACGTCCAGCTCGCCCAGCACCGTTTATCCAAAGACCCCCCTTCCCCGCTGCTCTGCAGAGACCTGGGTCGTGATGCCAGAAATTGTGGGGCTGCGGCTGTTTCTGGAAGCTCCGTTGGATTTTTTGTCTGTTCATGCTCTAGTGCCAAAAGCTCTTAATCATCATGCTCTCAGAGGAGTGTGGTCTCTGGCCCTGAGCGGCACCAGCTCTGCTTCCCATCAGGGTGGCCTAATTTCTATTTCCATGTATGTTTTGGATTCAGCTGCCAATGTCCGGAAACAAGCCTCAGAGCTTGCACTGAATCTGTGGGTCAGTCTGGGGATAACTGACATTTTTCCAATAAGTAGTTTTCCAATCCATGAATATGGTATATGCCTCCCTTTATTAAGATTTGAGAGTTTCTCAGTACAATTTGTGGTTTCCTGTGCAGACGCCTCGCACAGCTTTGGGACATTTCCTCCTGGGTGCTTGATGGTTTTATGCTATTGTAAATGGCATCACTTTCTGAATTCTGTGAATGAATTGATTGTTATGGTTATAGAAATATAACTGGCCTTTGTATGTTGACCTCATATTCATAAATCTTACTAAATTCACTTACTAAATCTAATAGTTTGTCTGTAGGCTCTTTTGGATTTTCTGATAAACTTAATGTAAAAAACAATTTTGTGGTTATGTATGTATAATGTAAGGTTTGCCATTCCAACCGTTTTTAAGTGCACAATTCCGTGTCATTAATCACATTCACAATGATGTGCTGCTGTGACCCCAATCAGTTACCCGTTCGGGAAAACTCCCCATGCCCCTCCCTCCCTGCCCCTGGTCGCCTCTAACCTATTTTAGAAATTTCATGCAATGGCATCACACTGTATTTGTCCCTTTGTGCCTGGTTTATCTCACTTAGCAAGATCTTTTCAAGGTTCTTCCACGTGGCAACTTGACTCAGAGCTTCATTCCTTTCTACGGCTGAATGAGATCCCACTGTGTGGAGAGACGGCATTTTGTTTATTCATTATGTGCTGGTGGACACTTGGGTTGCTTTCACCTTTTGACTACTGTAGGCGTTGGTGTATGAGTATCTATTTATGTCCTTGTTTTCAATTCTTTGGGGTACATTCCTGGGAATAGAATTTGTGGATCACATGGCAATTCTGGGTTTAACTTTTTGAGAAACTGAAAAGCTGCTTTCCAAAGTTAACGCTTAGCTTTAAAATAAGTCTTCTCCCTAATTTCCCTGATCAGTAGTTGTTTGGCTGCCAGCAGCAGAAGCCCACCCAGAGGAGCTCAACTGAAAGTGGATCTAGATGCAGGTGGCAGAGGCAGGCGAGAAGGCCAGGGCCCAGGGGCCCACCGGACCCCACGGGCTGCACTGCCTGCTCCCCATCCCTCCAGCTCCCCTCCCACAGGCCCCTCACCAGGAGCTGACCGGCGTTCGGTCCTGCCCTCTGCTGTCGGCCGGCCCAGCTCCACGCTCCAGCCACTGGCCCACTGTCCTCAGGGCCCAGCCTCTTTGCTCGGAAGTTGGGGCCCACCCTGCCCATCAGCAGCAACCAGGACCGGGTGGTGAGACGGCAGCCCGCTTCCGGGCCTGTGCTCCCCAAGAAGTGACCGCATGTCTGCTCTGCGGGAAACTTGAAACGTGGATAGGTGGGTGAGCTTTCACCCCCCAGAAACACCAGCTATTAATATGGCTGTGATTCTTACTAGTATGTTTTCCAAATACGTTTTTCCTCTCTTGCCTTCTCTCTACACAGAAACTTATAAAATTATAAGTGTGTCCTATATACAGCTTCGTATCCTTGCTTCCTTTAATTTTGTGTCTTGGGTAGTTTACCATTTCATAAATATACTTCCAAAACATGAAATTAATAGCCTAGTGGATTACATAATATTCTAGTTTGGCCAAATCATAATTGAATTAACAATTCTTTTTTTTAAACTTCAGGGTTCTTCCCAATTTCTAAGTAAGTAGTACTGCGGTGAACAGTCTTGTACTTACCGTCTTGCCTAATCTCTGTTATTTCCTCAGGATTGGTTCCTGGAAGGGGAATTGGTGAGTCAAAGGACACAAACATTTTTAAGTTTCTTGATATAATGTCAAATTGATTTTTAGAAGGTTGTTCCATTTACTTTTCTACCCACCACTAAGGATGCCCGTATCTCCACCAACAGCTTTAAACAACAACAAAAACCTTCTCTAATTTAATTGGAGAAAAATTTCTTCATGTTATTGTACTTTAGTATTCATTTCTAAGTGAGATTGAATATACTTTCCTAAGTTTATCAGTCAGCTATATTGTTCCCTTGTGAATTGGCCATGAATTGGCCCATTTTTCTTTGGGGTGTTCGTCTAGTCTTATTGATTTGCAGAAACTCATTGCATATTAGGAATGTAAGCTTTTGTTGCAATTGTTGAGTGTGTTTCCTGTCTCTCCTCCGTCCCCACCGGCCCCGCATTCCTCCTGCCCCACCTTGGTGACCGGGGCGCCAAACAGCCTGCTTCCCGGTGGGTGGAAAACCAGGTTGGGCTCGGGCTCGGCTGAAGACCTGCCATTGGCCAAGTTGCTCCAACGCCTCGTTCCAGCAGGTGGCTGGGGAGGAGGGGGGTGCCGTGGGGCAGCCAGGGTGGGGGCCCCCAGTTGCCTTCTGACCCTCCATTTCTTTTCAAAAGGCCACCTGACTCTGCCACCAAGTTCATTCTCATGGTTAGTTTTCTGTTCCTTCCTCCCCTCCTACCCCTCGTCGTCACCCTGCTGGGTGCCCAGCCCCTCTGCCGCTGCCTGGGTGTCCCTGGCCTGCCCCCTCCCCACCACGTGGCCCGCACTGCAGATGTCCTGAGGGGCACTGTGCATGAGGCCTTGTGTTCCTGGGCACCGTGTGCAGGCCCCATGTTGACTAAAGGAGCCAGGGGACAGGTGCTGGGAAGAGCTCGTGCAAAGGCCCTGGGGAAGGAGCCTCTGCCTGGTGTCGGGGAGGTGGATGTGTCCTGGAGCAAGGCCTCCAGTGCCCCTCTGGCCTCCGCCGGACAATCCCATTTCCATCTCACAACCTGCACAGGGTGCTTGGGCTGTGCCAGGCCCTCTGGGCCCCGGGGGCTAGATTTACCCTTCCTGAGTTTTGACCATTCCTAGGAAAGAGTGATTCCCCACCTAACATCCATCCAGATGGTTCCTATTTTTTTTTTTTTAATTCCTGAAGATAACTGAAACCTCAATCAGTGGAAACAGCGCTGGGTTTGGACAGCAGAGACTGTGTGGCATCTGGACCTGGGGCTGCCCCATCACTGCTCCAAGCTGCACTTCTCCAAGCGAAAGCGGGAACCGGCCCCGTCGCAGAGCATCACGGGAGGATCGGACAACATAAACAAAAGCCCCCTGCAGGCTCCCCGGCACACCAATGCAGGTGGGATAGGAGGCTAACTTGCTGTTTGAAAATGTGTAGACTATTCTACTCTAGAAATTACATTATAAAGGTGATTTTCAAGGACTCTCACATCAGAAGTGACTTCCACTGCCCTCCTCCATCAGTGCCTACCTCCCCTGATCTTGCTGCAGCTTGTGTCTTTCAGGGAAGCGGACAAGGCTTTCCAGCCCTGCACTCACTCCCAGGCGCTCGGTGGGAGGCTTGTTTCTCACCCTTGCCCCCCAGTCTGGACCCTGTGTCCCCGATGCAGGGTGAGAAGTGGAAGGGGGCATAGTCTTGCCCTGTCCTCAAGAAGCTCAACGTCCACCCAAGTCCATCAGGACCCTGGTGGCTGGAGGCTGGCAGTCTTAGCCCAGCTCTGGAGACGAGCTGGCTAAGCCCTGGGCTGGCCTGGGTCTGAGCCGGGAAGCACGGCCAGGCTGGCTTTGCCGAGGGGCACATGTAGGGGCTGAGTGGGAGTTTCTCGTGCTTTCTGTCTGCCCAGATCATGAGATCTCGGTGTGCAGGGCCTGGGTGCCCCAGGAGGTTTTGTATCCTGCCCAGCAGTTAGCTGTGGGTGTGGCATCAAGCAGATTCAGGGGATTGGGTAGATATGAAACAAAATTTACTACAATCCCAAGATCATCTTTCTCTAGTGGCCAGTGATGGATCCACGAGTCCAGGCTTAGAAATCACAATGCGTTTTGCCAAAACAACATCCCCAGTTTATTAAACTGTGTTGGGGTTCTGAGCCGAGGGACACCTGCTGTGGCCATGGGGTCCCTTTCTCTGGAACCCAGAGGTGCAAGGCAGGGTCAGCGCCCCCTTCAGTGCCCAGGCCAGGGGCTCGGTCCTGGGTGCCCATTGGTTCCCCAGCACTGGAGCCAAGATGGTTTCCTGGCAAACTCGTGGCTCTCAACGGGGTAATGACAAATGACCAAAAAATCAATTTGTAATCTGATTGGAGGTTTTTGATTTCCTCTGATGAGTTTAAATTTCATTAAAAGCAACCTTATTCCCACATAAAAGGAATCCTTGAAGGGTAAAACAGGGGATTGTCTCACAGAGTCCCAGCTTCCCGGCTCCTTTGTGTGATTTATTCAGCGCGTTAATTGTGCGCTCCGGCCACGGTGTCCGCCGGCAGATGCGCCGTTATCTGGGCCTGGGATCGGCCGGCTCAGAGCACAAGGACTCACATTCAAAAACTGCTCTTTGGCATATTGACACTCGAGTTATCAACAGCCCTTACTACCCACGGGGAGGGAGCACGCAGCTCGTGGGGGCGAATCGGCGGCAGATCGCCGCGGCGGCCACCTCCTCTGCATTCTCTTAATTGTGTGTATTCTCTGGGAAAAAAATGATCATCGGGGCCTCTTGTCTTGATGGGAAATTGACATTTTCTGAGGACTTGTTTGGGTGCTCCCAGGGAGGGAGATAAGGCTTGGGGCGGTTTGAAAGCAGGGCGGCCTTTCTTTGCTTTCAGGGCCTCTTTATTGCTTTTGTTGACCCACTTGATGAGTATGGATTTCATGAGGTCTTTTTCAGCATTTGAACTATAAAAGGTTCAGAATGACACCACCCCTTATAGACAAAAGATAACCTTACCCTTTGAATATATTGATTCTTTATTAACTAGGCTGTTTAATGCAATGAAATGAGGCATTAGATTGAAGCCCATTTCAAGTGCTTTGAATAATCTTTAAAAGCTTGAAAGACCTTAAAAGGCACGTGACAATAACGGGCATGCATTTTGAGAGAATCCAGTTCTTGAAACGTGAAGATAGTAGAGTCTCTCTCCCTGCAGGTTACAGGCCCCGGCTGCCCAGCCCCGGGGAGACGCCCCTGCGCTTGCCGCGGGCTGGGGGTTCCCGACTCCAGCTCAGCATGGGCTGAGAGGGGAACCATCGGGTAATGGCTCCTCATGCCCATCCCGCAGCTCCCTGGCAAGGCATCTGCTGGGGAGGGGAGAGGGGGTGTGGCCGGGGGGCTGCCTGCGAGTCGACTTGGACCCGTGAGCCTCTTTCTTTGATGTCTCTTTAAGGCCGATACACAAATGCACACTCAAAGGCACCCAATTGTCATTGGCAGGAAAAAAAAAGGTATTCACAAGTTTCTTTATGTTTTGAATAATTGTTTCCTGTTTTGCTCAGAACAAGTAATTAAGATGACATTTGTGAGTACTAATTTGGATCATACTTGTGCGTATGTGTTATGGAGCTGCAAGCCAAAACATGCAAAAGCAGCCTTTCATGGAGGAGAGAATGAAAAGCACCCAGCGAGCGGGGCGGGGAGCCCTGGGAACTTGCAGGCGCCGAGCAGCCGTTGTGTAAATTAGACCCTCAGTGTTGAAGGCGGATCTTGTTATAGTCAGCACGTCCGGGTGCACAGACACGCGGCTGGCAGTGCTGGGGGCTGCCGTGCCACTGAGGGGGACCTGGAACCGGTGGGGGCACCCGCTACCTGGGGGCCTCTGCTCCTGCACCCTCCAGAGCTGGTTCTTGGAAAACACCATGAACTGCGATAATGGACGCTGCGTCTGCAGTAGCTGGAACAGTCGCTTTCTACCTGCCTAACTGCCCTGTTCAGGAGCAGAGAGCCTGGGGAAGGAGGTTTGGGCAGATGGGCCCTGCCAAGCTGCAGATGAGCCCTGGGGGCATCTGTGTTCTCAGTGACCAGTGGTCAGACAGGGGCTGTGGCCCCCCAAGGCTGTGTGGCCGTGGCTGTGACACACATAAAAGCATCATGCAGACGTTCAGTGAGTCCAACATACGTGCAGATGGTGCCTGGGACTCAAGGCCCATTTAAGTAACTGCAGCATCTCTCTGGCAGGCTGGAGAGGGCTCTGAGGAGTGCCAGCACCGGCGGGGTCTTCTGTGGACCACTTTCACCTTAGCCAAGAAACAGTTCTGTGTGGACACATGGAACCCCTCCCACCCCCCATGTAACTTTTGTGCACGTTTAGTCAGGCATCTTAATAATCAAAACAGATAAAACTACCCGAAGTGAAATTCACAGACAAGAAATACTTTAATTAAATATTGTGTAAAATGAACATTTTTATACAGTTAAATATCTGAAAAAATGTACAGATAAAACAATCTTATTGTAGGGTCTTTAACAGTAAAATCTACCACTTAGTGAAGCACTCAGTTTGGAGAAGGGGAAGCAGTGAGGGCATCGACTAATTGATCTAAAACACAAACCGAGTGCAGGGATGAAGAAACTTGCAAACGTTCTTAACAGGTACACGGGAGCTCTTTTTTGGATCAACCCTTTACTTACACAAAATGAAACGGAGGCAACTTAGTTCCAAAGTGACTTCTCAGGCTTTCCCACATAGCTACGCCTCGGCGGCCGTCACGAAGCCCGACCACAGCCTGCTGCCCACCCTGGGTGTCCTGCTTGTTTGTTTTATTTAGTCCCTGGAATGAACACTTATCTAAATTGTGCATTTTTTTTTTTTTTTTTTTTTGGTGAAAGTCTGTAAACGTCCCTCCTTTTTGTTTCAAATTTGATTTCTGCTGCAGTTTGCAAAATGTTGGCTGTGCTGAGTCTGCAAAGCATTTAGTGCGAAGGAAGAAACGATAGCTGGTCCTTTCGGTCTCACTGTGGATTTGGCACTAAACAGGCACAATATACGAAGGAGGTCATTCCAGTTAAAAAGCACAGACAGTGCTGTTGGATCTGACTACAAAAAGGTACTGGTAAAAACATAAAAATTAAAAAAAAAAAACAGTGACAGTTTGGTTCCCCCTGAAACCTCTCTGAAGGCGAGGTGGGCTGAGGAGGGGGAAGGGTACAAGCTGCAGCAGAACCAGACCCCGGACAGAGGGGCAGGTCCACGCCAGGGCTGTGCTTCTGTTTGTTTGGTGTGTGTTTGTCTTTTTAAACCACCAAGAATCTCCAAATGAAATATTGATTAACAATTGTGGTGTAAGCCTGCGATAAAATAGCACAAAGGTTTGTCAAAGAAGTCCACTTTTAAGGCATCAGAGAAGTTAGTGGCAAACAATTTAATTAAAACCTCAGAAGTAAATTTCATTTTAAACTTTAGGCCTCTGAATTTTTCCAGTAAACACAGTTCAGCTATGTGGCAAAGTCATGGGTGGCAGCTAAAAGGACTTTTTTACATTCTACCAAAAAAATAAAAATAAAAAAGGACAAAGCTCCAAACAGTGTCGCCTCTGCGTGGCTGCTCAACACCCACAGGCTACTGGAGTCCATCACAGCCAACGACACCGTTTTGTTTTGACTATACAGCAAACTTTTTTTTCAAAATTGTTTGTTCAGATAACTTAAAAATAATATAAAAATAAACAATGAATTTGACTTTTCCTCAAAATAAAAAAAAAAACAAAAACGGAAAGTCTAAACAATAGCAAGTTTTCAAAGGATACATGAAATGTCAGGACACTGGTTGTTCATTTTAACAAAACAGATAGAAGAGACACTTGTTGGCTTAATGCTCTCTCCAGCACGACAACACCAGGGCATGATCAAAAACCAATACGGACAAGAGAAAGAAAGAAAGAAAGACCGGTGAGAAAAGCAGTGTACAAAATTTCAAAGATAAATACAATATTTATAATTGATATGTTACAAAATAAAGTTCCTTAGCAACCACAAGTGTTCAAGGGAAAGTAAGTGTTGAATGGAGACCATTTCATTCCTTATAAGACATATAAGGAACAAAACTTGTTTTCTCAATATTTAAGTGGATCTGAAAAAAATTCAAGACAAGTGTATAAATATTTAGCTACAACTTTGGCAAAATCACAAAAGTCTACAATTTTATAACCACATACAAAACACATTAGGGGAGAAGGATCTAGAAGTCAAAAGGACAATTTTCTGGTACAAGAAACATAGACTTCACAGTAGCCTAAGAATGCAATAGTATTACAGTGCTAGCAAAAGTTGAAAAAATGTTGCAGATCACACTTGCTTAACAGGAAGCTCTAGCAGTGGGAGAATATTTTAACCAACAGACAGTAGCATTTTTTTTCCTCTGTCAGTGTGCTTGTTGAAGGCAAGAGAATTCAATATCAAAGTTACAATTTCTAACTACAATAAGTTACAAAGTTTCATTTCATTAAGATGAAGTTAAGCAATGAAACCCACCCCCTCCCTGCCACCCCAAATTCTCATCATATAGTCATCCTTTTTTTTTTTTTTCCAGTTTGATGGCTCACATCTCCTTGGCCCCCTTTTGTCACCACAAAAAAATATTTCACATTATAGAGATACACAACCATTGTGAATCTAAGAATGAGTACAGAAAAATGTTTGGAGGCATTTTCCATCCGTGTTTCAGGATAATCAAAATGGTGCATTCACAAACTTTCTCCCAACACATAGCAAGTACTAGACATAGCCAAGACGGAATCAGAAACTTTATACAAAATAGGCGTCGCTTTGTTTTTTCCTTATTCTTCAGGACTGAGAAATGTGAAAATATGAGAAAAGTTCAGTCAATAAAATGGAATTGTTCATGAAGAAGGAGCTCGTTTGCATGTCGATTCTTAACAGTTTAAATAAAATCTTTAAACAAAGTCTTTCGTAGCATTTCGGTTGCTGCTGATGTGTGTGAAGACCGTTTCCATCAGCAGCTCTTACTACGCTCAGCGCATCCCCGAAGCCGTCCTGGGGTGCCCGGTGCTGCGGACGGTGCCCGAGACAGCCTCACATTGGCGGGACTACCAGCCCAGACATAGCTGAAAGAGAGGGAGACGGGCCGTCACCCCAGCACGCCCAGCCCCGCGCCTGCCTCTAATTCGGGTTGGGGGGCAGCCTCCTGTGTTTGACCCACTGGGCTCCACTAACCAGCCTTGACCTTGGTTAAGACAGTGGGGTGGGGAGAAGTGGAAACAAAATGCCCCCAAAGCCCTTTCATCTGGGGCCAGGGTGGGGGGGGCTCCCAACACTCATGTGTGCAGAGGTTTCTGCCCCCCACACGTTTTGGCCTGCAGTGGCTCCGGAAGGTTCCCTCTGCCCACGGACAAGAGCCGGCCGCGCCAGCCAAGGCCTGCGTGAGTTCGGACTGGCCCCGCCAGCCTGCCCGCTGAGCGTCACCATTCACGGCGAGCTCCCTGTGTCCCGTGGGCCCACCGACCCTGGCTCCTCAAGGCCAAGGGCCCAGAGGAGGCCGGAGGGTCACCTCCCTGCCACCGGTAGCTCTTTTCCCTCTTTTGAGGACAAAAGAGCAAGAGTTTGCATCGGAAGGCCAAGTGCTGCTGACGCTTGCTGGTGAACTGGTAGGAACGTAATTTAAAATCCTTTAACTTTAGTGTTGTTTGATTTTTGTCAGAATGATGGTTCTCGTTAATTTATATATAACACGTTAATAAATTTGTTCGTGTAGCGATGTGAGCTTCAATTTCTCAGTTCATTAATTTCAACAATATTAATTTATCTCAGACTCACCGGTACCACCTCACGGTTTGGAAGACCTGTGTGCGCACAAGGTGCCACCTGCAGCCAGCGCCAGGGGCAGGGGCCGCGGCCCGCTCAGCCTGCCTCTCAAGCGGCTCTGGTCTGCCGACCGCCCGTCAGCGGCACTTGGGGGCATAGGGGGGCCTCTTCTACTCTAGCAGAGGTTGTGAAGACAATTATTTCAAATCATCGATACCTTTCCACTTCCTTTTTTGAGCATTAGTTCATCAAAGTGAAATATGCCACCAACTTCACAAAAGGGCCCGTTTGTCTTCTCCGCGGCTGCGTCCTCAGCACCCAGCAGAGAGCCTGGCACACAGTAGGCGCTCAATAAATACTGGTGGAATGGAGTGGCGTCTTTCACAGGAGTAACTGGATGTGGTTTTCACCAGGAGGAGCCCCTACCAGGGCGGTGTCTGAGAGGGGCCGGCTGGCAGCCGCAAACTCTCAGAGCCCAGGCGCCCACGGGGACCCTCGTCCTCCCCAGGGGCACCGGCACCCCCAGGTGAGCGGCCAGCTGCGTCCTGGGGTGCGTCCCAGGACCCTCAGGCCAGTCCCTCAGTCTCTGGACTCTTGGGATCCTTAGACATGTTACTTAGGAAAGTCAACCCCCATCCACAGACAAGCCTGTGCCCGTGCCTGGGTGTGCGAGCTCACGCCTGTCCACGGTCATGTGGCCCCACGGGGCACAGGGTCTGCCAGATGAGGGTGGGGGAAGCACAGCCTCAGGGGGCCGAGAGCGGGCTGGTTTAGTGAGGGTCTCTGTGGGCAGCTGAAGCCCACCGCCCTGTCCTGCTCTGCTCCCTGCCTCGTGAGCAGGAAGCCACCAACCCAGGAGCCGGGGGCGTGGCTGCTAACGGGACAGGGAAGGAGCCCCTTCTGCCTTCAGCCACACCCCATTTCCTTTCCCACGGGGCTCCACCCCTGAGGGTAAGGGGGTCTTTCACGTGTGGCCATCAGTTCACAGTGGAGGACGAGAACATGGTTTCATGAGCTGAACAGAAACCAAGAGGCAGAATTCACGTGGTCACGGCTAATGCATGAGTCTAATTTCCATGAACACAGGTTGGTGGGGGGACGGGGTGGCATCACGGTGCACGAAGGGGGAGCGTGCATGACTGCAAGAGCTGCCAGGAATCTGGGGGTGTGGTTTGAAGGGGACGGAGCTCCCGTGGCCCCGGGAGGGAACCCAGCGGACAGGTCTGCCCGGGGCTCCAGGAGCACCCCCTGGCCTGGGCACCGTGCCCGTGCCCCAGCCTCACCTTGGAGTCCGTTTCCGTTGGCGCTGGTGCAGGAAGGAGGCGGAGAAGCTTGGGGCCGGACCACGGGCGCGAAGGCGCTCTTTTGTTTCACTGCGGAGATGACATTGGCAGGTGAGAATGAGAAAATGCCGTGTGTACTGCTACAGTTTGAAGGGAGGGTGACCGAAGAGGCTGCCATGGTAGGGCTGGCGGGTACTACTGCAACAAAGCAAACATCGTCAGGACGCGGCGCCACGGCACGGCAACACCGCAAAGGGGGCGCTCAGGCCGCGCCCCAGAATCAGAGCGCAAAGCCAACAAAAACAAACGCGAGATGCTCCCGGCCAGGCCACTCTCTGGATAAGAGGCACACTCTTTCACGTGGGGCTTTTCTTTTCCAATTGAGCAGCCCAATTTGGTTCCGATTTCCGCGTTCGTTTCCAATGGGATCGCACGGCGGCCCGTGTGGGGTCAATTTACGGCCGTGGTTTAGGCGTCCAGCCTCCAGTCACCCCTCCTTTTATCCAGTAGCTCACATCACAGAACATCCAAGCAACGCACACATTTGACTTTGTAGTGAATATGAATCTGCGTGATGACGCGTGACAAAAACAGACACTTACTGCCGTAGGGAGAGTTGGCGGAGGAACCATTGAGAAATCCAGGGGAGCCAGGGACCCCCAGGCTGGCCATGCCGCTACCGCCATATCCATTCATGCTAGTGCTGACTGTGTTGTAATTGGACTGCTGGGGGGTGCTGCTGGGGACGTATCCTCGTGGGGAAACGCTGCTTGTATTGCGACTGTAGCCGACTGTTAAAATCCCCCGCCCCCCCCGCCAAAAATAACGTTATTATCAGCAGCAGACACTGGAGGGGTGGGTTTCCCCGTGAATCTCCACCGCAGAGCACACATCTTTAATCGACCTCACGCTCCACTCCAGCCCCAGCGCCTCTCGCCAGCTACGGCAGCCTCATCAGCCAACCCTGCCCCTGTCGGCTCCCCGGTGCCCGGGCAGCCCGAGCGCCCTTCCATCGGACCGTCCGTCACTCGCACGCTTCTCCGTAGGAGCAATTACCCACGACTCGGATCCCCGGTTTGTCCCAACACGCTATGTGAACTTTCGGCCTCTGCGGCCCTGCAAATGCCATGGCTGACAAGGAGAGCTCGTTCGTGGCAGGAACTTCCCTCGAAAGGCTCTTTGGGGGTCTCCGTTTTTATGGTTTGCTGTCTCCGTAAGGGGGGCGGTTAGGAGTGAGGGTGGATGGGGGGAACCAACACTCCAACGAGGGGAAAACGAAAATGGACTGAAGGGACTGGCTCAGTCAGCAAGACACAGCGACCCTCGGCAGGCATGGGATGTGGTGCAGGGCGGGAAGGGACTTCCACGACTTTCCCTCCGTGTCTTCATTCCAAATTTAAGAATCCAAATCCCACCCAGGCAACACCTCCGAGACGGGTCCCGTGGGCCTCCTTATCCTCTGCTATCCTAGGGGCTTCTCCCCACCTCCCGAGAAGAGCAAAGGCACATGGGCGTAAAGAACACTCCTAGCAAGTACCAGCCACCTGAGTGGCAGCCCAAGTCACTGCTCTAACGGACTGCTGGCTTCTGGAACAGTCTGTCCAGTGCTGGCCGGGAGGCCCCGGGGAAGCAGGTGACCAGGAGGGAGCACCCGGCGCTCGCCAGGCTCCAGCTCAGGCCTGAACCGGCCGGAGGGCGTCGGGCAGGGCGGGGCCCCGGCGGGCGGCCTACCTTGGTCGTTGGCTTGTGACGTCTCCGACACGTTCACGGCAAGCTGGCTGCCGAAGGAGTTGACGCTCATCATGCCGGTGTGCGCGGGCGTGTTGCCCAGGGTGGGGATCTGGTTGTGGTTGCGCGGGACGCTGTACAAGGCTTCTGCGATGTCGGCTGCTCGCTTCAGGATGATCTCCTGTGGGAAGGGCAGGCAGCTGGTCAGGGGGGCGAGCACCTAGGGGAGCACAGCCGTGGGGAGCACAGCTACCGGGAGCACGGCCATGGGGAGCACAACCGCAGATGCACAGCCCCAGGACCCCACCTCACCTCCCAGGTGCAAGCGACGGGACGCACCACGCTGGCACCCTAGTTGGGGACCAGGACACAGCTCTTCTTTTTGGTGGTCAAAGAACTGAAAGCTGCCTCCGAGAGACACCGCATCTGCCCTCTCCCGCCCGCGCCCACAGCCCAGGAGCCCGGCCCTGGAGTTACGTCCAGGTTCAAGGCTGGTGTGGAAGCACACAGGACCGAGTCAGGACCCGGGACAATTGCTCCCATCTCTGCCCCTCAGGGACCCCAAAACCCACCAGGCCCCAGGAGCATTGACACAAGATGCCTTTCCGTCGCTGAGTAATTTGGACAGGTCTCAAGATTGTGCGCTCCTGCCCGTACCGACTGCTGCCACCTGGGTGCCTGGCGCTAACGTGCCATCCTCTCCTCGGACACTGGGCGCCAGGGCAGATGCGGGGAGGCGGAGCTTTTGCAGAGGCCTCGGCCCGGGGAGCCAGGGCTGGAAAGCGCCCGCTGGCATCCGCGGACACGGCCACGCGGGGACGAGGCTGCGACACTGCTGCTCCACCCACCTGGTTGTTGTGGGGCATCCCGTACAAGGCTTCCACGAGGTCCGCCGCCCTCTTGAGTAACACTTCCTAGAGGAAAAGCAGGCGCGGGGTTATTTCGCCGGAGGAACTGCAGCAGGCGGCTTTCGGGCAACAACGATAAACCTGGCCCCGTGTGTAGAGGGGAGAGACGGGACCCCACCCACATCTTCCTGCCCAGGCCCTGCCGGGCGAGGCGGCCGAGGTGACGGCCTCGTCTGTGGTTTTCCAAGCTCGCCGGGGGCCTGGCCAGGAGCCGTCCCACCGCCCGGAACGCAGGGCCCCTTCCGCTGAGCACAACCGGTGCCCGAGGTTCCACGATGGCGGCTCATGGGTATTACACACACACACACACACAGCGGAGATGAAAGGCCCAGGCACACATTTGCCTGCTAATTCCCAGCACTTTAGTGGTGAAGAACAATAAGTAATTTTCCATATCTTAATTAAACTGGCAGAGTCCTTAAAGACAACATCTCACCCCTAATTCACGCCCCAAATTTGCAAGTGAGTTCAGTGCTTATTCCTCTTTATTTTGAACAATAAAGTGAATTAACTTGGGTTAATCTAGTTCTTTCATAATGACATTAAGAAAATTTTTCAATTAACCTCTTTGACTGCCTG